>NW_011888848.1:1481022-1500800 GCF_000151845.1 Pteropus vampyrus
CAACAAACCGAAACCCGCAGTGGGCGAAAGAACCTTAAAAGAGGGAAAGAGAAAATCCACGGGCGTTCAAGTTCCGGTCGCCTGTTTAGTACTGTGCTAAGTGAAACAGCCCTGTTATTAAGATTTGAAACACTATTCCAACCTAATTTACAGTGCCCGTGACACGGCTCACGTAGAATAAACATCTGCAATCTTTCGTGGCGTGGGATATGGAAGGAAAGTAGCCTAATTTTCTTCCTGGATAGAACATAGCTGTGCTCCAGCACGCTATTTTAAATGAAATGCAAAGATTTATCTGGGAAAGCATCTGGGAGTCGTAATGATGAAAATAGGTGCAGTCACGGCAGTGTCAGATAGAGAAGCTTTTCCGTGATTAGGTAATCTTAAAACTGTCTCTCAACTAAGAGCTTGAAGCACTTTTTTCCTTTATTGCAATCATCTTGCCCAACAGTTCGATATTCAAGTCTACTGGCCAAAGGCCCCCTCTGTCCTGGATGGAGCAGAAGGAAGCTTGCCAAGTGGTTCCGGGGTCTGCTTTTTCCCCGCTGGGCCAGGCTGACCCCTCACCCTTTTATCCCTGACCCACCTGCAGAGCAGCCCCAGCACAAGCAGGCAGGTCTCCAGATTGCACCCAGAACACCTGGATTGGAGTTGCTGTTCCCAAACTTTCAGTACTACATTTACGGTTTCTCGATTTATAATTCAAGATGACTAATTATCTCAATTATGAGAATCTTCTGCTAGTTTAATAACAGTGCTCTCATTTACCATTTTTCTTAGTTCGGAATAGCTTACCTCATTGCTGAAGCCATGAATTACCTATGTGAGCAAATTCCTTGATTCATTCTGTTCTAATGCCTGAATTTAGTAAAATGATATGCAAAAGCTACATTATGAAAAAGAAGTAAGCCACAGAATTTGTGTAGGGTTAAACTAACATACTTTCAGAGAAATCTGTATAAAAACATTCTAAATTCCAGCAAATTAAAGACTGTGTTAAATATCTATAATTTCTAATAAGGAGCAGTGTACATGTATTTCATAAACTTTAAAGCATTCTCCTCAAATGATTTCTACCGAAGTCCCCAAACATAAATCAAACCTCTATTATATGCTAAATTCTGTGCCTATTTCTCAGATGCAGATGAGTAAGACTAAACTGATAAAATGTAGTAAGTGCTACGAGAGGTGAATATGAATATAAAATAGAACTATGATGCAGAAAATTTTGTAAAGAAGTAAATAAGAAACAGAATCAGAGCCTGAACTCAAGCAATTTACTGTCTATTTGATTCTTTTTTTATAAATAATAAAAGGTTCCCTTCCTTCGAGGTCATGGTTAAGAGCAGAGACTCTGGATCTAGACTATAGGTCCATCACCTAGTATCTGTGCAACCTTTGGCAAAGGACTTGACCTCTCTGAGCTTCAGTTTCCTCATCTCTGTAATGGGCCTAATAGCATGACCTCATAGCAGTGTCATGAGGATGCAGCGAGATGGCATATGAGGAGTGCAAGGAATAACGCCTGGCACCCAGTGTGCTGTCAATAAGCATTAGCTCTTTTTCATACCTGTACTTCCTTGAACAACAAAGCTTTCTGCAGTGAAAGAAAATCCTCTGGAGGACAGGAATTAGGGATTTAAAAAGCCGAAAGTCCTAAAGAATGGAGAGCTGTACTCAGGCTAGTGAGTCAGCACTTTTCCTTATTTACTCCCTTTCTGTTCAGAAATACTGACTAATATGCTCAGAGGAAAAGATTTAAGATGACTATGAATGGCAAGGAAAACAATGAATTTTGGTGGAGAGGCAATTTCCTCATTAAAGTTTTACTTTATTAACAACCAAGTTATGTGACATTTGAGGGGGGCGGGGTTGGGGAAAAGGAGAGAGAGGGAAAAAGCAGATCTTTATGTGCTAGACTCAAAAGACCCAGAGATAGATTTAGTCGTCAGCTTTTTCTGGCACATCTGTCTGCTCTTCTCAAAGCGCTGACCAGGCGTGGCCTGGGTCAGAGGACACCCAACCACGTGATCCAGACATGACAAGCTCGTTGTGAAGAGCTGCACGGGTTTCTCAATCTCTGACACCTCCCAGAAGAGGCTTACGCCCAATGGGATGTGACCTTTCATGAGGACGTGTGTGCAAGCATAGCAGATGGAAAAACTATTAGTTTGTCTACCTTCGAGAGGTGATTGAAAGATCTGGCAGATCTTTGATTTGATTGTTGCAGCAGTGGTAAGTGGCATCACCAGCTGAAGTGCACTCCTGTCTCAACACAGCTCTTACTTATAAACATGAAAGGACAATATGTCCACCACTCTGCAACTGAACGTGGCTGTTTATAAAATAAAAATACTTGGTATTGGAAAGCCTTAAGAGAGGTTTAAGAAAACGGAGTCTCAGAAACATCTGGAATGTTCTGCTTCCTATTTTGAAGCATCATTTTGTTGGTACCTAGAAAAAAAGATAACATTAGTATCCATTTATAGATAAAAGATATTAAGTATTAAAAATGTATATATAAATTGAAAATATTCTTGAACTCTCCATGGCTTCTACCCTATTTATGATCACAATAACTTTAATAAGATGCATTTTCCAGCTTCTGAGTTTCTGGAAGGTTCTGGAAGGTCCTGGAAGGCCTCAGAGGATCAGTCATATCAGCTCCTCCACAAAGGTTGTGGGGACTGCTAAGGTCACTTAACTCTGGGCTTCAGACCGTGACACTTGAGCGTTGGGAGATGTCTTGGCAATCACTGAATCCAGTTTTCCACACGGAGAAGTTTCTTCTTGGTAAAATGGTAAGTGTTCCTTTGAAATCTTTACCACATGTAAAAACTATAATTTGAGATAGGCCTAAAAACATAATATATAAATCTGAAGTAGCAGCAGTAGGATTGTGCCTAGGCCTGGTACATAATAGACGCTCAATAAAAAGCTTCTTCCTATTCAGTTATCAAGTGCCCCATCTGCTGGTCAAATGTAATTTATTTATAGCCCTGTAGATAATGATTAGAAAAACTGTGTGTCAGAAAATTAGAAGAGATAAAAGGAGCATCAGAGATGAACAAGTGTTACAGATCATCTGATCCATTTATTTTACAAATGAAGAAGCTTATTATAATATTGTATATTCTTAGCTAGTAGGAATGGAGAAAGTAAAACAATTTGTTAAAATTGCAGTTCACATATAGTAAGTCTGAAAAAAAGATTGACCAAGAGACAGACAAGAAGTATGAAATTTTATAAGATAAAAATAACCCACATATTGAAGGCGCTTTCTGGTTTAAAATTACTACCCGCCCTTCTCAGGGTAAATGATAAAGTGAGAGTTTGGATTTCAAGTCAATGCTCAAATCAAGGTTCCACCCCTGCTAGCTGTTTCTTGGTTGAGACAGTTACTTCTCTGGCTTAGTATCCGTCATCCTTAAATTGTGAGTCATAACATAGTACTCACTATGAAGATAAGTGACTGCCTATCTAAAGCATAACAGTGAGCACATAGTAGGAACCCTAAAATTGGAGAAGGTGGAAGGATGACTGTGGTTGTTGCTATTATTAATATTTAGACTAACGATAGCTTTCCTAGATGCCTACCAGCAGGGTTGTCAGGAGGATTTGAGGTAATGTACAGGAAAGTTCTTGTAAATTGAAAATGTGCAATACGACTAAAAATTAGCATTATGAGTTAGACACAGAGAGGCAATATACGAAAGATCATGCTTTTAATCATCAATTTAACAACAAAATCTTTTAAAAAGAATAAATAAGGAACGTTTCTTGGATAAACTATATTTTAAATATACCAGCTTTCATTTGCTACCTGGAAAGACTATTCTGGGTTCTCTGCTTTTCTAAACTCAGCTCAAAAACTGAGCAATTCCTTCTTTGGTTCATCTCTCTCTTCTCACATTTCATTACATGCAGCTGGAAGAAGGCAGTTCACACTTTCCGCCTGGAAATCTCTCAGTCAGATCCATGAGTTCTTAGGCACCCTTTCTATTTCCCACAGGCAGCAGTGTTAGCAACCTTGCTGTCCTTATGTAACAAGGGTCCCTTTTCTTCAGGCTCCTAGGTCATGTTCCTCACTGTCTTCAAGCTCTCATTAACACTTCCCAGAGACCTGTTGACTGCCACTTGTGGTCTTCTCGAAGGTCTTCTGGCTTGCATTTTCATCTCCTCAAGACCCTGTCCATTTCCATTCATCACTTAGCCCCAAAGCCACTGCCACATTTCCATCACAGTTATCTATTGCTGCATAAAACTTAACGCCTAAAAACAACTGTTGATTAACATTTCCCAAGCCTTTGCAGGCCACCTGGGCTTGGTGGGCTGTGTCTCATGCAGGTGCAGCCAGATGGCAGCTGGGGCTGGATGTGAACAAGACCTTGCTCACAGGACAACCAGCTCAGAGCTCAGCTGGTACTGACAGAAGTCACACGTGGTTTCTCAATGTGGCTTGGGCTTGTCATGATCTTACAGCTGAGTTCCAAGAGCCATCATGCTAAAAGGCAGGAGACGGAAGCTGTCAGGCCAGTGAAAAACTATGCCTGGCACTGGCACAAGGTCACTTCAGCCATCTTCTCTCAATCAAAGCAGTCGCAGGGCTGGCCAAGTGGCAAGGTCCAGAGAAATCCCCTCCACCTCTTGATGGGGCGTGTGGCAAGGCCGCTCCCTATAAAATAGTGCAACAAGAGCTGTTGTTGCAGACATCTCTGGAAACTACAATCTGCCGTTTAAGGGTTTTAAAAAATGAAATTCTTTCAACCCAAAAAACAGTGAGAGAAGAGGAAAAAGAAGCATTGAAAAAGTGAAACAAATAGTACAAATTGCGGAGATATAAAAAAAATCTAAATACGTAATAATCGCAATGGCTGAAAATAGACTAAACTCATTGAAAGACAAAGATTGTCAGAGTAAAATACAAATAAAGTTTCGTGATACATGTAAGAAACACCCCTAAAACCTAAGAACGAAGAAAAGTTGAAAGAAAATGAAAGAAGAAAATGGCAAATTCTTATTTTCAGAGGGCTGAGTTAGTCACATTAACACGAGACTATATAGATTGAGACAAAAAAAATCACTACAGAATATGAATAATGATGAAAACTCAAACTCACCAGAAAGATATGACAATCAAATTTTATAAAACTTAAAATATGGATTTTTTAAAAGTGTAAAGAGTTTTTTAAATTAAGTTTATTGGGGTAACATTGGTTAATACAATTATATAATTTTCAGGTGCACATTATAATTTCACATCTGTATACTCTATTGTTTACCACCCACAGTCCAGTTTCCTTCAGCTACCATATATTTGATCCCCTTTATCCACTTCACCCTTTTACCCCATCTACCTCCCCTCTCCTTCCCCACTCCCTACCCTCTGGTAAACCACTAGTCTACAGTCCATGTTCACGAGTCTCTGTTTGTCCTGTTCATCTGTTGCTTTTAGATTTCTATCCCATATATATGTGATATCATGTGATTTTCAACTTTTTCTGTTTGGCTTATTTTGCTTAGTATGATTATTTCAAGGTCCATCCATGTTGTTGCAAATGGCAGTATTTCATCTCTTCTTATGGCTGAGTAATATTCCATTGTATATATGTACCACAGCTTCTTTAGCCAATCATCTATCGTAGGACACTTTGGTTGCTTCCATGTCCTGGTCACTGTAAATAATGCTGCTATGAACATTGGTGTGCAAATATCTTTATGGATATGAGTTTTCAAATCTGTAAAGGTTTTTTTATGTGTAATATTGGCAAAATTATTTAAAGTTAATAAATTTTTACTTAAGGAATTTCACATTCCTTAATCACATTGTGATTCTTTCCACTGCCTTAGTTTCTCCTGAGTTTGAGACTTAATCTTCAAGATAGCCTTTTTAAAAAGAACTTTGCTTGATCCACAGTTGTCATGTCAGTCAGTCCATCATTCTTTTAGTTGGGCTTCTTTGATCTCCACTTGAATATGGACATACTTCAAAAATTCCCAACACGTTTAAGGTCAGAGTAGATGGATCTGTCTGGTTCTCAATTTCAGACACCCTCTAAACATGAATAAGTTCAAATCATATTAACTCCTAAGCTGTCACACCTAGAATACTACAGATCGTTGGGATATACCAATACCTAAGACCAAAAAAATCGACTGTTAGGTCTTTAGTTTTAGCAGCTCTGCCTTGTCATTCCTTCCCACAGACCTAACAGTTCTGCGTGTAAAGGAAACGGCATAGTTACTTCATGAAGCATTTTCGACTCTGTAGTTCCATAGAAAAAGCCCCATCGGGACAGACCTCAACTGAAAATATTTTTTTAAAATTATGATTGCATGTGCAACTTTAAATTATCAATGTGTAAAGCAGTAACTCAAAAGCAAGCAAGTCTAAATGATATATTTTTAAATAGTCATACAAATGTGGTAACACTACTTTTTAAAAAAACAAAGATATGTTCTACACAAAAGGCAGAGCAGTGACTGCCTCTTGAGGGAAGACAGGGGATGAATAAGGGTACAACACGAAGATAGACTCAGTAGTATTGGTAATGTTATCATTCTTATGTTGGATTATGGATTCACAGGACTTAATTCATTTTATTGTACTTCCCAATTTACATGTCTGTCACATATTCCTTTGAATATATTACATATTACATAACAAAATGTTAAGATGAAAAATAACAGGAATCAAGTTTTACAGGGGAAACGAGGGAATGTAAGATATCAAAACGGCAACGTCATTAAATTAATGATCTGAATGTTTTCCCATAGTACAATTCCTTTTTGAAAAAATTTCCTCTATCATTTTATTCAATCTGAAAGTGTTTGTAAAAAGTACTTCAGGAGATTCATGAATTCTTTGAAATAATAGGCAACAGAGTGTGTGTGTGTGTGTGTGTGTGTGTGTGTGTGTGTGTGTGTGTGTGAGATGGAGGGATGAGTGAGGGATGGGTCCACTCTTTCGATAAGAGTGTGTAAAGATAAGCAGCGCACAGTAGTTAAGAGGATGGGTTTGGGCACCAGAAACACTTGGGTTTCAATCTTGGATTAAACATTCATGAGTGTGTGATATTAGTCAAGTTGCTTATCTCTCTGAGATTTAGTTCCCAAATCCATAAAATAAGAATCACAATGCCCACCTCACAATGTTAAGGCACAGATGAAAGGATATATTGAGACAGAGACAGAGACAGAGATAGAGATAGAGATAGAGATAGAGATAGAGATAGAGATAGAGATAGAGAGATATATAGATAAATGAGTTAGGCACAGTTCCTAATACAGAATATATATGCTTTAATGGTTATTCTTTTTATTATAATTTTAATCAAATTCTCAATTGATCTGTGACCCAAAAGAGTAAGCAACACTCTTCGAGGAAGCAACATTTTCCCTAATTCTGTGAATTTAGCTCTTATTTATCCGTTGTAAATGAGCAAAATGTGCGTAAGCTCACTTTCTCCACTGCAGCCAACAAACACAGTGTTAGATTCTGGGGGCTAAATAAAGAGCTCACACTTTCAAAAGAAAAACTGGCTTACAAAAGCATTTTATTAAAAAACAAGGTTCATAAGCGTGCACACATCCTAAGTGTACAACTCAACTTTCCCAAAGTGCACATGCCCATCTAAGTAGTGCCCAGATCGAGAAACAACATCACCAGCAACCCCAGCAGCTCTCCTCATGTCCCCTTCTGGTCACTACTCCATCTTTCAAGTTATCCACTGTCCTGATCTATCACATCAGGGGAAAGACTGACTTTTATGCAACAAATTAGAGTATGGGACAAAAAACACATGATGTCCTTGGAGAAAGCACAAGGAATTTGGAGCCAGGCACATTTAATTCAATCCCAGTTGATCCCTGTGAAATGGAGACCATGCTACCTGCTAGACTGAATTGTTGTGAGGACTGGAAATAACACAGATCACGTACCCAGCATGGCAACTTCTCTTGTGGACTCAGACTGCTATTTCCTCTTATGACACTAAGAGACCTGGATTGGGGGTCTTTGTTAGGATTACATGAGATAATAGATGTGAGGGCGTTTTTAAAAGTTGGCATGCTATTATACAAATATAAAGTGTCATGTGAAAAGATACAGTATATTTGCCTCATAGGCTTAAAATTGTTAGATAATTTCCTGTTGTAGTTGAAATAGTATGGCAGCTCTGGGACACTGAATTATATTTGTTCCAACCTATTAACCTGGTCAGACCTTGAATGCTCCATGTTTAGACTGGCGCCCACCCTGCTGTCAAAACTTTTTCTGAGGCAGAGCAATTGCCAACATAAACACCTCATGGCCCGCGTGAGGGTTCTTTCTTGACAGGAGGTATCTGAAGCAATGGACTTGACGAAGAAGAGAAACCATCCACTAACCAAAGGCAGCTCCTCGGCCTGCAGTGGAGCGGCGGGGTCATGCTGCCAGCGGGGTCATGCTGCATGCTGCATAGAAACTGTTTCCACCTTGTGTGGATACGACATAAATCATAAACCACTTTAAGTGGACGTAAAAATAAAAGCAGGCATACCATGCTTCAACTATATTTATTACATATGTCTATGAGTGTGCTTTTCCACCACTCCCATCCCCAGGGGAGAATGTATAATCATGCATTATATAAAACTGCAGAGTGTAAAGGGAAAAATAACTAAAGATAAGTTCAGAGTGAACATTTTTGGAGCACCTAATATGACCCAGAAGATGTGCATTATCTCATTTAATTCTCATAACATCCCTGTGAGATTACTAAGAGGAAAATGAGGCTCAGAGAATCTAAATAGCTTGTCCATGGTGACACAGCTAGTAATTGGCAGAGCTGGACTATCTGGAACCCAAATCTGACTGATCCCAAGTGTGAGCACCCGGTAACTCGTGGTATTTTCCATCTAGATCTGTAGTAGCCATTGCTGAAAGCCTGACATTAGCATAGCTTATGAGAAGTGTGTAGCCACCAAAATGGCTATTCCATTTCCGTATAAGCATCCCCAAAGTGGTACATAACCTCTCGGGGAACTAATTTTTGAAGGAATATAGACAATCTATAGTGCAGCGAGAAAAGAATGATCATAAAGGAATCAGACCCCATGTTTCTGAGCCTGAAAAGCTAGAAATGGTAAGCCTGAAAAAATGGAGGCTCCTAAAAGGACTTTAATATTTGAAATGCTGGCTCTCAGTATGTAGTATAGTTATTTAAGTCTAGACGCAGACACAGGGGGTGGACCTGAAACCAATGAACTAAAGCAAAACAAAAAATAGCTTTCTAAAAGACAAAGATATCTGAAGATGGAATGAGCTACCTTGAGAGGTAAAAAGATTCCCATCACTGGCAGGTTCAACAGAAGACACAACACCTTATCACAGATAACGAAATTAAGACTTGAATTGTCTCACAAACTTTATAAATTATATGAACTAAATTCTATAAACTTGATAACAACTGGACTTTGGGTAATCTTGCAAAGAGGTAGCTAGACAACTGGGTGCAGCAGGGCTGCGGGGTGGGGTTAGGGAGCGAGAGCCAAGATAAGGGAAGAGGTAGGAGTTTCCATTCAAGAAAGTGCCATTAAAAAATTATTCAATTAAGATAATTTCCTCTAGAGTGGCTGAAGCTATCGAATGTAATGATCAGGATAAGCTGGCAGCCACGATTCCCACCACTGTGACCTAGAGTAATAAAAGTGACCAGTTTTAGAGAGAGAAAAGCATGAAGCAGATCCATAGAATAAGTCAGAAATAAGCAAGCATCCTTACAGTATTATGTTCTCGATTCTGGTGTTCCTGGGGCCCAATAGCTTTCCTGTCTTAAGTACTGTGATACTCCAGTATCTTAATCACTCTCTTTAAGGTAGCTTGACTGAATTTCTCTCATTTGCAATTAAGTCTTAGTACGTGGTTAAAACAAGGAAAAACAACTAAAAGAGATTTTGGACCAAGTGTATTTGCACTTGAAACTTTTAGGCAGATTAGCAGACCATTGTACCAAACACAAATTAAAGCCTCACCTCTTCCCAAATCTGGGTTTCAGTGTTCTTCTCATGGGTTCCTATAGAAAAGAGAACTGGCCCATTTTTGTGTAGATTCACAAGATCATAAATTCCACATGAGCATTGGTTGTGTTTTTCTTGCTCACTGATGTAACCCAGCATCTGCCATTGTCTTTTATAAATAAGTGTATACTTCTTATTACTACATTCAGAGTGATCTTCTGTACCAGAAAATAGCAGCACATAATGGAAACAATTGGTCTGCCCAGCAGAAGACCTGAGTTCTAGTTCAAACAAATCTACTTCCTAGAAAAATGGGGAAATAACCCTTATTCCAGCTTTACAATTTAAAAATGTACCATTTACTGAGAACCTGTTACCTCACATTTCCCAATTCAAATAAACATAACAACAATCATAGTTCAATCTTTTATAAGCAAGGTATATAGGATTTCCTCTCACTTTAATCCTATAAAGGGGATATTTTCTTTATGATCTGTCAAGACGCGTGGCTCAGATCCCTTTGACGAACTGTCCAGCGGCAAACAGTGGAGCTAGTTGACACCCTCGTTGTTAGCTGTCGGGGTTCACCTCAGCTTTCCAGCCAAGATCATCCTAATTTTGAGACGGCCAAAGACTTGCAAAGGCAGTGGTACAAGGGTCTAACCATTTTCATCCAACATACTCCTGACAGTCTTTGCACTAGAGCTCCCCACTGGGCTGAAAGCAACTCTTGTCAGCTATGCATCACAGAATGACAGCTCCGCCTGGCTAATTCTGCACCCTTCCTTTACCTCTGACTGGAGTTACTCTCCACTAAACCATTTTGCACTTCTAACTCCATTTTAGCGCCCACTTCCTGGAGAATCTCGTGACAAAATCAAAGACTAGTTTGCTTTCCATCTAGTCTATTTACTCTTTCTCTTTTACTTATCTTTGCTGATGTTAATGATGCTTGGTAAAGAGATTGCTAGGTCATGTGGTAATTCTATTAATTTTTTGAAGAATCTCCATACTGTTTTCCATAGTGGCTACACTAATTTACATTCCCACCAGCAGTGTATGAGGGTTCCTTTTTCTCCACAACCTCTCCAACACTTGTTATTACTTGTCCTGTTGATAATAGCCATTCTTACAGGTGTGAGTTGGTATCTCATTGTGGTTTTGGTTTGTATTTCCCTATTATTTCACTCATATGTGGTGTATAAAACTGAAAGCAACAAGCAAATAAAAACTCAGACACAGACAACAGTTTAGTGGTTCACAGAAGTAGTGGGGGAGGGAGGAGGTAGATAAGGGTAAAGGGGGTCAAATATATGGTGACAAAAGGAGATCTGACTTTGGGTGGTGAACATACAATGCAATATACAGACTGTATTATTGAATTGTATACTTGTAACCTACATAATAATATTAAACAATGTCACCTCCAATAAATTTAATAAACACAGAAGCAAAATAATGACGATGATAATGATGCGTGGTAGGCTTGTCAGAGTGTAACATTTTTGTGTTCCCCAAAAGATTTTAGTACAAGGTACACGACATTTTCCTTCGCAGAAGACATTACAACTTTACCAGCAAAATTATTTCAATATATTTCATTGTATTTAGTGAATTATATGATAAACACACACACACACCCCTCCAACTTTAATAGCACCATCTGGTGGTGCCTAACAGGAACTGCTCACTAAGTCATTCAGGAAAAGATCTTTTGAAGCTGTTCCCACCTTTGTTACCTCTGTCCAAGCAGTTCGTTTTAAAATATGGCCGAAGAATGAAAAATGTAATTAAAGTTAAATCAAATCTTTACAACTGGTGAACACACACAGGTCTTGTTTTCCATTTTCAGAGCTTTGGAGCATAGCAACCTCTTCTCCCCACATCTCATCGCTATAGTACAAACTATTATCTTGCTTGATTTTTGTGCGTGGAATTTCACTATCTGACATCTTATAGAACATTTTTATCTTTTATTATCTGGCTTCCTTACAAGATTTTGATTATCTTCTCTTCCCTCTATGAGGAGGAAGCCTTTCTGTGTCTTTCCTATGACCCTCAGTGCCGCCGCTTGACATGTGATAGGTACAAAACTTTTTGAATAAACGAATCTTTTTAAATTTCATGAACAGCTACTTTTAGATTGACCTTGGAATTGGAAAAAAAATTCACTTAAGAGAAAACGTTACTGCAAACTTAAAGATCCTATGATAGGAATTAATCAAGCCACTAGAGAAGTGAAGCTCATAGCCAGTCAGAGAGAACCGAAAGAGGGGAATTGATGGGTCTACAGATATTTTTAGATGGGCTCAAAACTGTGTTAATTACTGAAAATGAATGGCTGAAGGGAACTTTTATCTAACACATCACATGTCCAATAACTCTGACAGATATGCAGGCCGTGCTTGAGTATTTATAGGGATGTGAAGTTGCTACTTCACAAATTTTGAGACTGTAGGCCACCAACAGTAGCAAGTCACAAGATGGGACTGAATAATTATAGACCAAAAGGTTAAAATCGTTAATAAATTAAAAAACAAATATAAAAGGTATTAATTAGAAAATTATTTATTTCTCCTCCTTTTATACACCTTATTGTTCAGAAAACAGTCTTACATACATATCTGAAATATTGTACTATCACACACTCTACTTAAAGGCAAAGCACCACAGGTAAAGCTGATCAGCTGTCCAGAGTTCTCAGCTTGCAAGATCTTGCTTCCTGATTTTACATTAATTTCTGAAAGTCAGAAATGTCCTCTCCAAAAACTGTTAAGGGGGTTGTAGAAAATAATCACTCTATTCAATATTATAGTTGTAGAAATGGAGTATATTTTCTTTAAGAAATGAAAAACTGAGAAGGAAATGCCACTTAACATCGTTGGTATGTCAGTATAGGTCAGCAGGAAAAAAACAGTGATAAGCTTGTCTCTTTGATACCAAGAAGATATTCTAGTCCAAGCTTTATTATGCTTCCCACGTTTTCTACTAATGCTTCTTTTCTGCTGCTTTTCATCCTTTTCCATATTTCATATCAGAGGACTGGTTTAGCCTTTAAAACTTCATTAACAGGAGCAAATCCAGTTATCCACGGATTTCTTCTCAAAAGGCACTCTAACCCATCAGATAGCCGCTGTAGAAATAAAATACATAAAGGTGAAATATACAAAGGGAAGTAACATTTCAAAATTCCCCAATTTTATGATGAATCAAATGACAATCTGAAAATATAACTATGTGATTCCGTTTTACAGCTTTTATTTTATATCTTGCCCCCCCCACCCAAATATTTTACTGGGCCTCAGTTCCATTACCCTCTTCACCCCGCAAAGGATAAGGTTACAAATCAATATGCTAAACAACACAGAATAGGAAAAAAAAAGTAAAGAAAATGTTATGTAAAAGTTAGAGTCAGAATCAATTTCCTTTAGACTCTCACAACTGCAACAAAAATCATAAACCTTTTAATGGAAAGATTTTCCATTGGAAAGTTTTGGATTTTCTAAAGACCCTAATATTACCAAAGGAGAAGGTAGAAAGATCAAGAGCTACTCACACTTGGGAAGTGAACCCCTGAACCCTCAAGCAACAGTGTGCAGAAGCATCTGCCCCTGAACCTGTTCCTTCAGGAAATGTCCAGGTGGCAGGAAGAGGCCTTGGCTGCAGCTGCAGAGCAAGACAAACTTCCTGTGGATCAAACAGGAGATCCTTGCACAAGTACAAGTTGTAAATGTACCAGTTAGGCCCCAGAATTCTCTTTAAATTAAAGCATTACAAAGTTTGGTTTCACAAAGTTCCGAACTTTTTCTTTAGTAATAAATCCTTGCAACTTATTATTAATTAAGGATCTGCAGGATCAGAGGGCAAAAAAACTGTATAAGGCTAACTACATTTAGAAAGCGCTTAGTACACACTGTTCCCACTGACGCATTCAGGACTTCTCTCCTTTTGACACTTAGTGGGTAAGCCTGGGAAAATCTGACTCAGTTTCCTCATCTTATAAAATGGAGTTACCTCAAACTGTCTGAAGGGCTATATAAGAGAATCTACTTACATAGTAACTGCTACTAATGGTAATGAGCACTTGACAATGTTAGCTGCTGTTATTAGTTCAGAGTTAGGTTTCTTCATTTGTAAGGTAAGGAATCAAAACTCTTCACAGGGTTGAGGTCTACTATAGTGCCTGGCACACGGCAGGCACTCAGAATGTGATTTTCCTCCATTCCAGCTTCTGGACTCACTTGATCTACAGGGCTTAGATCTATGCAGCCAATGTGACCTCCCAGAACTCATTCTAGCTTTGCCTTCTGCTCTGTCGATCCCTGCTCTGAGCACAGAGAGAGCTTAGAGCTCACACAACCACCTTTGCAACAACTCTGATACAATCGAATACTTCTCACCACCCCCCCCCATCAAAAAAACTGAATAAAAAACAAAAAGGCTCTTAGGGTATATATTGACTGTGAAGATTCTCATCTATATTTGCTACTATGACGCCTGATATTTCACAAAAAGCAAACTGACTTCAACTTCACAAGAAAAAAACGTTCAAGATTTTAATAAAGTATTAACTAATGGAAATAGCACTAACAGGCGTTTTTCAAAAAACCGTGACTTGTTCTTACATTTAATCCTTGCAACAGTCATAAAAAGGTGGGCAAAACAATTATTCTTACAGGTGAAGAATGTGAGACTGTGGGGGCAGTTAAGTGGTTTGCTCAAAATCACAAGGCAAGAAAATAACAGAACCAGCATTAAAACACAAGTGTCCTTATTACTCCTGATGTACTATCTTCTCCAATGATCCAAAGATAGAAACCTCACTTTCTTCTTTTAAAAACAGAAATTGCTTATTTATTTAATTTTGAACTGGTGTCCATAATCCAACCTGAAACACTGAACTTTTAGGGTTCTGTTTATCTTTACAATAAAAACACTAATAATTACCATTAATATTATGCTTAAGAGCACATAAAACACCTCCTCATTTAATCTTGACAGTAATTCTTTGAGTCACATAATTAACTTCATTTAACAAGTTTGGAATCCGAGAGTTCACAGAACCGATCCAAAGTCTTAGAGCGAATAAGCAGTAAGCCCCAAACTGGCTTCCAAATTCCTCACTCCTTTTACCACACCATCCTCAGCAGCTGTACATATGGTTTCGTTAGAATTACATCTCTTCTTTACTAACAATGAACTTTAGATACGAGATTACATTCATTGAAAACAACCCAGTTTATTCAGATGCCAGACTCCTTACAACATTAACTTTTTGAATATAGCTCCAAACCTGGAAGCAAATGAAAGAGACTCAAACATCTAAAAGGACTGTGAAAAAGCCAGGCCACCAAGCTCCCCTCCAGCCAAGACTGATTTAAAACGCAGTCAAATAGCTAGGTTATCTATTTCCTCAAATCACAGAATTAACGATAAACTGAAGAGGAGGAAGAAAAGAATGAAATTGCAATAGGTTATAATAACAATGAGAAGTGACAGGTTATACTGAGGAATAAACTAAAAAAATGAGAAGTACTACTATGTTTAGTATAAATATGGATGGAGTCAAGAAGGCAAAAGTATGCTTAATGTTCATAGTGTCCAGCAAATAACACTTATCAAATAATAAATATTTGCTAAATCCAAATGTGAAATGGCAAGGAGACAATAAAACAAACACTTTTGAAAGAGGCCTGGCAAAAATGAGTAAGATAAAGTTTTAGTACATCCAGCATTAAATTTCAGTTATATGGAAGAATCATCTGTATACATTATCCTATTCCCTAAATGATGTTGTTATTATATTCTTACTTTTTATTTATCATTTTCCACCTCCCTTTAGGAAAACTTTTTTCTGAAATGATCTCATGAACTTAGGGTTTACTCAGGGGCTCCCTAGCTTTTCTCATCAGGCTTAATAAACACAAGCTCAAATTGCTAAAATGGAGATTTTTGCCAGTCTGAGTAAAGCAGGCCCTTTGTCTTCAAGTATATAATTATCTATTTAGATTATTTTATAAAGCTTTAGAACAGACTTGCCTAAATGTAGGAACCTATCCTTCCACTCCCAACCAACCACTTTGCCTAATTTTAGGCCATTACATCATGACACGGCAGGCTATCTTTATTTTATTTTATTTTATTTTATTTTAATTACTTCATTAATTAATTAACTTGAAGTTTTTATTTTTTAATGTTAAGATTCTGCTATTAGGTCAAAAATATTCTAATAATGGTGGCTAAAGAGACTCTAATGACCATTCGTCACTTTTCAGAACTAAGTATGAACTTGTACTAGTTTTCTTCCACCCAGTGTACAAACATTATTTCTTTGAGCCTGCGTACATTTAAAAGGTACCTCATATACATACAACTTCGTGTACATAATCTTATAAATCATATTAGATAATTTTTATTTTCAAAAGGAAAAGTGCTCCTTTGTAACTCTATACAACAAAAATATTAGGTACTAATATTTCATTTTTCATTTTAAATGTACTGTCATGTATGCATACAGTCAAAAAAGTTGTTCATTAGCATCCATGTTTCTTCAAAATATAAGGCATCAAATAAAGCCATTTTTAATTTGTAAAACTGTATCAGTAGGGGAGACATCAGATATTTTAAAAGCATAAATCATAAACTATAAAATTAATAGTACCATTTCGCCACTACTGTTTTCTCCTATTTAATCTGAAAAAAACCATAGTTACTGGTGGTTTTAAACATCTATTTGTTGTTGCTGTTCCACTTACTATGTATTAAGCTGTTTACATACGTTGGGATCAAAGATAATGTGTCTACAAAAAGACAGGAACATCCCCTCCTTGCTCGTGGTACCAACCACAACAATGCAGTGATGAGCCAGGTCTGTGGGCAACAATGTGTTTGCCCACAGACCTGGCTCATCACTGCATGTGAGGCCTGCAATATGCCAGAATATTGTTCTTCTGTTGTTTATCCCCACTCCACACCTAAGATACCAGGGATTAGGAGATGTAGATGAGAAATCATATCAAAGAGGGAGCCATAAGTTCCTTCCTCTTAAAAATTTCAATCCTAGAGTTAAGTGCATGACAAGTTATAGAAAGAAGCAATTTTCTGCTTAGATCATTGTTCTGCTTTGATTACATCTAATCATAATCCACACCTGAAACCCAGAAAGTATACCCTATTTTCTACTGACTTAGCCAACAATCTTAGATACTGGTCTGCAGAATGGAGAGAGTAAGACAAATGTTTACATAAATAACTACAAAAGCAAGATGGAGGCAATCCAAAGAATTAAACACTTTCCAAAGCTTTTTGTAAGCAGTCAATAGCTCTATTATCCTAAAAGTCAAATGCCTGAGCTAGAAGAAAAACATGATCACATCCTACAGAGAGGACCTAAAACCATAAGGGAGAATGGGAAGCGTAGGTAGAATCTGGTTCTGAGGGCAAAATCAGCCCACTTCTGTTCTGCTATGTCTCCAAAGGTTCCTTTTGTTTTGGCTGTTAATTTTTAATATCCTTTTTATCCTCTCTGGGAGCCACCTCTTATCTTGTTTTGCTATGGAAAACTTGAGTCTCTTTCATCTAGGAGCAGGAAAAAGAGGAACAAAAAGAGGAGGCTGGAGTACCCAAGTCTTCAAACAATTCAGCCAATGGCCAAAACTGTCTTCCCTGGACAAACACAAGAGCCACTGACAGAACAGTCGGAGGGAGCTATATGGCCATGGATATTCAGCTGACAAAGAACACTAGGCTCTCTCTTCTCTTCTTGCAGGGCTAAGATGGGAACATAATTGCCGGATAAGTACTTCTGACTTTCTAGGGGGAAGTCTGATCTTTCCACCTCAGACGTGTTATAGATAATGAGCAGGTTAAACCCATAGAACAAGTGAACTTGTGAAATTCAAACACATTAGACAACTTCCCTTTTCCATCCAAGGCTTAATGGGTTTTCCTTGTACTAACAGTCAAAGAGCAGTAGCAATTAATGGCCACAAAATATTCCCTACTATTACCATCACCACTAGAACTCCCTATGTTACAGACTAACCAAAATGTACTTTAGAAAAACAGTGGTCAGTGACGCTACAACAAAGCAACTCAATTTTCTCATGGACACGTACAAAGATGCAGTCTGGAAGACCTACTGGTCTCAATTTTGCTACTAACTATAGCTATAACTTTGAGCAAGTCACAGATTTCTTTAGTTCTCAGAATTTTCATCTGTTTAAAACGAGTTAAATTAAATTTCCTATGATTTTATGTGATCCAGGTAATTATTTTACAAATTTGCAACAGAAGTAAAGTTGCTGAATACATGAAGTACTTAATAACTTACGGTAGTTTCATTCTCATGAATACTCTAGCCATGAAAAAACTCAATAGGACACAGACGAATCCAATGAATAGAAGAAGAAATCTATTGAGTTTTGGAATGTTTGGTGCATTGGATCGGTCTAGGATTATGAAACCTAAACCTCCCATTGTAAACAGGAAGCTGGATGCGAGTCCTTCCATAATATATTGTCCATTTACTCTGAAAAAGAAAGACCATAGCAAAACAAAATATGAAAATTCCCAGAAAAACAAAAACTTTTTCCTTAGATTGAAATTCCTACTTCTGTTAAAACATTTTTGTGCTCATTTTTTATTCTTATCCTTATAACTATTTTACTACATTTCTGGATATTCATTTCAAGAAATACATATTGAGAGCCTATTATGTATCAAGCACTATTCTAGGTTCTGGGGCTACAATAAACAAAATACACAAAACGCTTTGTCTTCACGGAACATATGTCCAAAAAAAGTTTTAAAACCTCAGCTAACACAACTGTCTATGAAAATCAATACTCACATTTTAATTATTGGCTGAAAAAGCCAATTATTGTATGTATATGATCTTCTACTCAGAACTTAAGTTTAGCTCTTAAAAGTTATGCTGTTTAAATTTCTATCAATTTCAAATTAATTTCGAATTGTTGTAAATGCTTCTGGAAAAGTTTTGTAATACTTAATAAGCCTCTTATTTCAAAGGGAAAAATTTTATAGCAAGCATTCTTAACTAAGGCTCCATGAACCCTACAAGCATTCCCAGTAATCTATAAACACTTAAAGTTGTATGCAAATTTTTGTATATATCTGAATCTGATCTTTCTAGGGATATAGAACTTTCAAAATTATCAGAGTTCATGTACCTCCAAAAGCGAATTTCTCTTTTAAAGGGATGATTTATACATAGGCATATGCAAAGAAGGTACATATTTTTTGTTAATTGCTTTAATTGAAAACTCGATACATTCACCAGGTTTGAAATTCAAACGGCACAAATGATGACACTGTAAAAGGTTTCTCTACCATTAAGATCTCCTATCATCTAGATCTCTTCCCCAGGGAATCACAATAATCTTTTCAGGAATATCCTATGCATGGAATAGCATTAATATAAGTAAAAGTATAAATATAAATATCTAGCTATATTTAGGTAGACAGTTATCAAGTAGACTTTAGAAAGCAATACAATAAGCTTTGCAGGGTGAACAAAACCACACTAGAATGATGTTTCATTGCTGAAATGGAATTCCCAGGTCTCAAAAACTATTTTTCTTATTTAATAGTATAGTCCAGGGATCCACAAAAATTTTTCTTAAATGTCCAGATAGTATATATATCTTAGGTTTACAGGCCATATGGATTGTGTCATACTTACCACTGTGGCTTGAAAGCAGCCACAGATGGTATATAAATAAATGGGTGTGCCTAGTTCCAATAAAGCTTTACTTACA
>NW_011888848.1:1501840-1515293 GCF_000151845.1 Pteropus vampyrus
ACCAAGGTGGGATCCCTTCTGCAATTATCAGGACTCCATCTCCTGTTGCCTTCTTGGGGAATTTATTCCTTTGGAAATCTCTTCTCTCTCCTATATTTTCAATCTGTCCTTCCTTACATCAATCTTCCCTAGACTCCAGACCTTTCTAGCTAACATCTTATTTTTATGCTTCCTTTTCAAAGGGAGTCAGGTTTCCCTTCTGGGGGGCGGGGAGCAAACTTGCCATCTCCCCTTCCTCACTTACACTTCATTCCTCAACTCACTCCGATCTAGCTTCTGCTACCACTAATTATTACTCTTGCTAAGGGCTCTTATAACCTCCATGTTGCCTAATTCAATGAACACTTTTCAATTCTCTTAGGCGGTTTCCCAGCAGCACTTGATCCAGTTTTCTAAATTCATTTTCTTGGGAGGAAAAATGGCTTCTTCATGGCTTTTGTTACACTCCTGTCCATGATTTCTAGCTACCTCTATAGCTGAGCCTCCTCTTCCATAAAACCACTAGTGCTGGAAGTTCCTTAGGGCTTGATTCACTGTCCTCTTTTTCTACATTCTCTCCTGAATTGAACTCATTCCTTCCCAGGGTTTTCAAATTCTATGTGCTAATGATTCTCAAAGTGCCAACACTTAACAAATAATGTTAGCACCATTAGAATGAGATGTCAGTTCCCCAAGAACAGGGACTTTGTCTATCTTCAATATCTGGCATATGGGAGTTCAGAAAACATTTGTTACTGACCAACTTCAACACAGCTAAACTCATACCTGCTAACTCACATATCCAACTATAGTTGGTTATGTCTAACTATTATATATCCCATAATGACCTCTGGTTCACCATTCTTCATCAAAAAAAGACTTCATTTCTTTAATCTCAGAAAATGATACTTTCATCTACTCTTGCTCAAACCTGAGGCCAGTTAAGATTCCTTCACACTCATTTTTCCCCTACGTCCAATCGATCTAGCAGCAAGGCCTACTGAATATATTTCCAAAATATCTTTCATTATATTTTTCTCCATTTCTGCTGCCTCCAACCTAGTCTAGTCTAAGTCAACTACAAAACATTTAATTCATCTCTCAGTCACATATCTGTCCATACTTTTTCCTCTGCCTAGTATGCCCTTTCCACCAATCCTTCAGATTTTGCTAACATGTCATTTCCTCAGGAACCACTCTCCAATGCAAATGATATTCCCAACTCCCATTTTCTCATAACCTCTTAGTCTTTTCCTTCAATACATTTGTGGCATTTTGCAACAGAAAAAAATCTAAGGGAAAAAAATTTATGTGGTATTTAACATGTCTCAACCATGACATTTAGAAGATTCAAGAGAGCAGAGTCCTTATCCTTCACTGTTGACTCCAGTACCTTGTGCCTGGAACTTAATAGGGACTCGATACATTATTTGCAAATATTTCTCTGCAACAAATGTTATTTATTTATGAAGGACAATCAGTTTTTAAAAGAGACTTCTTCTCAGTGGCAAAAATGATTCCTTGTATGAGAAACCTCATGGCCTTGGCTACTAAAAGGTGTCCTTTTCACCTTCTTGCAAGGGTTGAGGCAGAGAATCTCCAATCTCACAACAATCAACAGGGAAAAAGTAGCCAAAATAAAAATTGTGAGGCTTCTAGCAAAGGCTCTGGCTGCAAGGGAAGTAGGGATTGCAGGAAAGAAACTAGCAGATAAAAGCAGACAATGACTCTACTGAAAAGAAAAAAAAAAAAGGCACATGCATTTTAAATTTCATTAACTCAATACAGTACCTATTAATGTGCTGAGCAGATGTTAATGCTAATGCAATGCTAGGATAGTATCTTACCAACATAAAAAAATATTTAAAATGGAATTTATTTAAGCGAGCATAATTGTCACTATTCTAGACTGGGGGTGGGGCGGAGTGTGATTGATTCAAAGGTACATTCTAAAACTAAGCCCTCATAGTTTCAGATTCTTCCCTCTTCAGTACAACTATTCTCATAAAACAGCTCTGAAAATGAAGACGTCTGACTATTCTCTTCAAAGCAGAACTTTTACTGTCCCTAACCTGCAGAGCCTGAATTTCATAATTTCCAAATTAAGTACCCCACTTTCTAAAACGTAAAAGTACAGTCGAATAATCTTTAGTAAATCGTGGAACTTGGTTTGAAAGGGTGGAGGCTCTGAAAAAGCTGTTGCTAGATTGCCAGCTCACCACTACACAAAGCAACGCCCCTTTTGCAACTTTCTACTTGAAAAGATCAGAATAAAATCCAGAAGTTTTTAATAGTAATGTTATTTCCTTTATTCTTTACATTCTCAACTTCTGCTCTCTGAAATACAATACCAAATGCAAATCTATCTCCAATCTCAAATATTAATCAAAACTGTGGTTTCGGAAAATTTCATTCATGCTCATTGTTGATTGGGTTAAAAAGCAACACAGGACCCTTAGGTTTGAGGTAACAAACTCAAGAACTTCCAAGTCTCTTCCAAGGTTCCAGGGACTGGAAACAAAGAGAAGGTAAAGTCCCACACCCTCTTGACCAACCATGGAAGTAAAATGGGCTAGCCTAGACTTCCCGGGTCTTTGCAAGCAATGAAAGAGCAACAGTCTGAACTTGAAAAATATATTTGACTTGGATCCCTCGGATAAGAAGCTAGGCGAGGAAACGCAATGAGGAGTGAGAACACGAGTACTCCGAGGGCGTGAGGACAAATAAACCTTAGGGCTGTTAATATTTGGGACCTCAGAACTTCCCTCCACCTTCCGTAAAGATCTAGAGCAGAGCGATGCTTGCCCCGGGGCTGAGTCAGCTCCAGGGCGGGCAGGCTCTCCGCCCCTCAGCACCTCTCTGTCCCCGGCCAGCCCGTTACCTCCGGTGATGAGGAAGTAAGACACCACCACCAGAGCGTACACCGTCATGGCCGAGGGCATGTGCACCCAGGGCGGCTTCTTCAGCTTCAGGTTGGGGCATTCGAGCACCAAGAACGGGACTCGGTACAAAGTCTCCATGTTGGTGGTGGCAAAGGAAGCTCTCAACCTGAAGTCCCACGCGCCACCCGGAAACAGGCCAAGCCTGCCTATCGCCAGCGCGTGCGCGGAGGAGGGACCGGCAGGCCCGCAAAGCTCGGAGGCAGTATACATATCCACAGGAGAAGAGATGAAGCTATAAAAACTAATTAAAAGTTTCAAAACTATGTATTATTGAATATAAGACATAAATTTGAATAAGAAGCTCAGTTATTGTCGATAAATAATTAGGTGATTTATGTAACTGCAAGGACCTGCAGGGCTTCTGACGTGGCCCGGCCGCAGCAGCTGAGGGAACCGAATCCTTCCAGGCCCGCCCACTTGCTGACGCTAAGGATTTGGAAGCTGATTGGACAGGGGCGCTAGAGGTTCCCACAGCTGGAGGATGAATGGAAACGTTTGGAAAGCTCTCCCTTTTAATTAGCGTTTTCTTCAAGAGCTTGAGCAAGTCGTAGGTGGCTGAGCTTTTACTTCCCGATGCATTAGTGTTGATAGCAATAATAACAATTGTTACTAAAATAATGTATTATCAAATTTTTTTAAAAATGGACAATCCAGATCTATCACAAATGTCAAGAACCTAAAGCTGATTCTTTGACGTGACCAAAATACTATTTTAAATAACTCGTTTTCTTCCCTCCAATTTGCTCCTCTCTCAGCCACCCTTATCTCGTAAATGCTAAAATCAGGCTGAAATCTTGAAATCATCCTGGTTTCTCTGTTAAAATTCCACACCCAAAATAGCCGATCTTTTTGTCTGTACTACCAAAAATATCTTTAATTCATCCACTTGTCTCCATTCCATTGCCACCACCCTAGTGGCAGCCACATCGTCTCTTACCTAAGCTACATTCAGTCCAAGTGGATAAAAATAAATGATGAATAATTAGTCTTTGGGAATGGACTAGATGGCCTAAAAAGCTTTTTGTTTTCTATTTTATTTTTATTTGTGTACACTCTCTTAAGATTCTGCAAATGTGAATTTCCTTTTGGAGTAAGAGTTAAAAGTGACTGATTATTTAAATCCAGAACAGCCTGATTGATGCCTCTATTATTGAACCAATGTTTTCATGTTTTTTTGTTGTTGGCTTGTTACTGAGCCTATTTTACAGGATGAGATGAATTGGTTCTGCACTTAGTTAATGACCCACTTATTAAAAAATTGTTTAAAAATCATAATAATGAAAATATTTATAAAACACTGCAACATCTCATTCTAAATATGGGTGAGGTTTGCTGCTCTTACTATTCAATAGTGAGTCTCCCCCAGAGTCTTACTCACCTGTTTATTAAGGAAGGTACATTAATCTTAGCTTATAAGGGTTCATTAATAATAATAACTCCAATGAAGTGTGTGTACACCAGCGCCAGCATTAATTCATAGAACATTTTCTGGGGACTATAAAGCAGAATGTTTTTGAAATTCTCATAAGTTTATAAATAAGGAAAAGTTTGGAACAATGAAAAGTGTGTTACCTTGAAAATATAATTAAAAACATAGAAATGAAAAAATTTTAAGCTTCTTTTATAGCTTAGGGAAGGAAACTAATTAACCACCCCTTGGCAGATATATCAAGCGATTTACATTGGTTCTTATTTAGTCTTCGTGACAATTCTATTAGGTAAATACTATTATCACCATTTTATGTATGACAAAATTAAAGCTTGGGAAGTGAAATAAATTTAAAAGTATAATATAGTCTGTAATTAGATGAGACCTAAAGGCAATTGCCTTAAACGTAAAACAGATTTAAGATGTTTAAGATAGGACAAGTTTGTATACTTATCCTTCTTCCTGTATATTCTGGAGCCAAATAATTCTATATACACTGTGGAAAACACATAGACACATAGACGTTTTATAAATATAAATTTTAAAATAAAAAATTAAACTGCCAAATCAGAAGAGATCACAATTATCTATATGCGTTATTACCATTGTCACTTTTTTTTTTTTACTGTTTTAATAAGTAAGTTTGTTCCAGGAAGAAATTCATTATTATTTTTAACATTTTAAACTTCGAAATATACCCCAACTTGAGTTTGTAATATTCTTCAAGCCAGGTATAAAAAAAAAAAAACCTTTCCTGAGTAAAATATGCACATCTGTTACCCTCTGTGTCTTAACCAACAATATTCCTATAGAAAATATTTTGTTTAAACACAACATAAACTTCGTAACTGAAAACTAAAGAAATAATAAATATAACCATGGGCGTTAATTAGATCCTAATCATTCAGTGGGTGGTTATTTTACACAGATGAAAGACGAATGTTGGAAGAAACAAAAACTTAAAACATTTTACACAGTAGAGCCTATCATTTGAAACTACACATAAAATCAAAAATGACTAATTCTTACTGTGCACAGGCAAATCTACACTCAAGGAAGAAAAGAGCCTAAAAGAGATACTTACCAAGATTTTCATGTTTAATGCAGAAGATCTTAATAAAAAGCTTTGAAGTCAGGAGAGGCTCCAACAGTCAAAAGAAAAGAACCCCCCCCCCAAATAAGTTTTTAACTAAATTCTAAACAAACTAGAGCTACCAGGTCTATTAATACTGCTGAAGTCAGTTTACCTAAATATGGAATAGGGAAGAAATTAATAGCTGGTTTGTTTTTTTTTTTTGGTAAGATAATAATATACAATTTTAAGCTAGATTTATTTAGAAAACATTTTGCAGTGTAGTTGATCGTCTCTTGAACTGTGCTCTTTCTCTCTGGATTCTGAATAAGAATGAGTGTGTTTGTTTCCCCAGCGCAACAATTATTTGTTGCATGGCAACTCTGTGCCAGGCACTCTGTTACACACTACAACATCACATGCTCTAAATTCACATTCTTTCTAATACAATAGTAAATTGTGAATTTTGTTGTTATTATTTTAAATTTTAAAGATTAACATTTTAAGTAAAACATAAGTACATGCCCACAGAGATACCTATGGAGTAAGCTTCCTTTCCTCATCACTCTCATTTCAGTTAGTTCTCCTTCCAGAGGCATTGAGAACCTAGGATTAGTTCTGTAATGCACAACTGGAATAAACATATTCAGACATGGATGAATCCCCACATTGGTCTCCTGACGCATATGGTAGCAAAGGCTAAGTGGAACCAACCAAACTGTCTTTACCTCAAGACAATTAATCAGTAACTGCAGAGACTGATGTCACCATCAAGGACTCAAAAGATGTAGAGTGACAATTCCTACCACATTTCATTTAATTAACCAATTTGGCTTTTGTAAAACAAAACAAAACAAAACAAAACAAAACAAAAAACAGATGAATCTTGGAAAACAACAGTAGATTAATGCAGACTTAATCGTGTGGTGACTCCAGTTGTGGCTGCTGTTCCACATCTGGTTTTGTTGCTGGGGCACGTCAACCCCTCCCTGGCATGTGTTAGGTAGCTATTGATCTGGCAAGTCCTTTTTTATGTAATGATCATAAGAAGAAGTTTGCATTTGAATGGCAGGATCAGCAATAAATCCTTCAACATCCTATCTCAGGACTACATATAATGTTCAGTCCTATGTCATCATCTGATTTGTAGGCACCTTTGTTGCTTTCTCATTCACAGGATATCACACTATGCCATTGCATTGATGATATGACTGGATCTAGTGATCTAAGTACCAACTATACTAGATACATCGGTAAGACATGTAAATGCTGAAGGATAGAAAATAAGCAAAATAAAATATCAGGAGATCCTCAGTGAAATTTCTAGGGGTTCGGTAAACTGTAACATGAGACATATCTCCTTTCAAGATAAAAGATATTTGCTGCATCTGACTGCACCTTCCACCAAGAAGACATGCAATGTTTTGGGAACCACTTGGGATTTGGGAGGCAACATATACTTCATTTGGTCACAGTATTTTAATCTATTTCCTGGGTAATCTAACAAGCTGCTAGTTTTGAGTGGGACTCAGAACAAGTGAAGTCTCTGCACCAAGTCCAGCCTGTCAAGCAAACTGTTGTCGTTGGGCCATATGACTCAGCAGATTCAAAATTACTTGTAATGTCTGTGGCAGATAGGGATATACTCTATGGAGCTTTTGACAAGCCCATTTAGCTGAATCACAACACAGAGCCTTAAAGTTTTGAAGCAAACCTATGCCATCTTCTGCAAATAAATAATATCCTTTGAAAACTAGCTTTTGTCTTAACACTGGGCCTTAGTAGAGACTAAACTATTGACCATGAAACCTGAACTATCCATCACCAATTTGGCATTGTGTCACATATCACCCTATAAATGTGGGTGTCCACAATAGCATACTATCATCAAATTAAAGTGATATGTAGCAGATTAGGTTTAAGAAGGTCTTGAAGATACATTTAAATTGCATGAGAAATAATCCATATTGCCTCCTCTGTCTCAGCCTTTACATATGGCATTATGGAGAGCACCCCATGAGCAGTTAATGAAAGAAGGAAAAAAAGGGACTTCTTTTACAAATAGTTCTGCACAGCGAGCTGGCACTACCTGAGTGTAGATGGCTTTGCACTACAGCCTCACTTGGGGAGCGGGGAAACTAAAGGAAGTGATAAGGAAAAATCTTCCCGATGTATGCTTTAGTGGCATACCTGATTGTTCATTTTGTCTGGAAAAAATTGTCAGAGTTACAGGTCTACAGTGATTCATGGGCAGTTGCTAATCATTTGGCTGGCTGGCTGGCTGGCCAGGAAATTCAAAGGAACACAACTGAGGAATTTCTGAAAAGGCCTAGAGGATAGGGACATGGATAGACCTCTCTCTATAAATACAAAGTGCGAAGATTTTTATACCTAGTAAGAATACTCACCAAAGAGCAACTTATGTAAAGAAGCATATCCATAATCAGGTGGATAAGAAGACCTATCCTGTGGATATCAGTAATCCTCTTTCCCCAGTCACCACTGTCCTTGCTCAGTGGGCCCACTGACAAAGCGGCCATGGCAGCAGGGATGAAGCTTTTGAATGGACTTTCACTCATCAAGGCTGATCCAGCTAGAGCCAATGCTGAGTGCCCAAACTGCCAAAAGTAGAAACCAGCAATGAGCCCACAATATGGCCCCATTCTCCAGGAAGATGAACCACTCACCTGATAGCAGGTTAATTACAGAGGACCACATCTAGTAGGCACTTGGTTCTTAGTGAAATAGACACACTGGATACAAATTTTCCTCCCTTGATGAAATTGCTGCTACCAAAATCACTATTGGGTGGACTTAGGGAATGCCTTCTCCATCATCGTGGTATACCACACAGAATTGCTTCTGGCCTAGGAACTTGTTTGACAGCAAATGAATTGTGGGAATTGGCTTGTGTTCATGGAATTCACTGGTCTTAGCATGAGTCCCATCGCCTTGCAGCAGCTGTGTGGAATGGTGGAATGGCCTTTTGAAAACTCAGTTATGATGCCAGCTGAATATCAACACCTTTCGGGGCTGGGACAATATCTTCCAAATACATAATGTGCTGTAAATCAGTGATCGATATATGATGCTGTTTCTCTTAGAACCAGGATTCATGAGTCCAGGCAAATAATACAGAAAATAGGACTAGTGCCTCTCATATTTCTCTTGATCCACTAGTGAAATTTTTGCTTCCCACTCCCTACAACTTTGGGCTCTACAGGGAGGAATATTTCCACTGAGGGGCACATCAATAGCTCCATTAAGCTGAGGGATGAGAATGTCACCTCAGCACTTCAGTGTTCTCATGCCAGTGAATCAAAAAGCAAGTAAGAGGTATCTTATTGACTACTGGGATTAATGCTGACCATCAAGGGAAAATTAGATGGCCACTATAAAATGACAGTGAGGAATGTGTCTGGAATGCAGGAGATCCCCTGAGGTGCCTCTTAGTTTCCCCATATTCTGTGATAAAAGTCCATGGAAAACTACGATGACCCAATAAGGGTAGGACTCAGACCGTTCAGGAATTAAGGCTTAGGTCATTCTAGCAGGAAGCACAACCAGCTTGGGTTTTTGCTGAGGTCAAAGGGAATATTGACTATGTGGTGCAAGAGTGTAGCTATAAGTAATAGCCATGACCATATGAACAAAGTTACTGGATATAAAAAAAAAATATGTCTTACCTAGAAGAAAATGATTATTACTGAGGATAGATAAAAAGACTTTGTTTTCTTTTTGGAGAGAGCATATTACAGTTGCATGAAGGATAATTGGGGTATGTTAACAGGAAGCAGACTGTTACTGTTGCCCTTATTTGAAAATTATGTTAATTGTGGTTAAAAAGTTATACGTGGATATTAAGTTGACAAGGGCTAGATTGTGGTGAATTTGTATTGTATTTGTATTGTGTCAACTTAGCTAAACTGGAATGATATTTCCCTAAATCCCTTCACTGTGTAGTTCTGAATTAGCGTGTGCCCTAAGAAATGTTATTTTTAAGAGACATTTTTTAAACTAGTGAAAAATTTTCTACCTGATCATCAGTTACTTCTGAAAAATTGAAAATACTCAATTGAAAAGAGGATTAAATGAATTATGCAGTATCTATATAGAATATTATCATTAAAAATGACACCGTAGACTTTTATTCTCGGAAAAGGATAGATGGTCACAATAGGTTTGAAATGATGAAAATCGGACTGTAAAACTGTATGTAGGGTATTGGCCCATTTTTATGCATTTAGACATTAAAAAAGTTTAAAGGGACATTAAAGTGATTCATATCTATATGAAGAGATTACAAACTATTTTTCACTTTAAAACTGCATGTATTTTTTAATTTTTCTTTAATAAACATATATTACTTTTGTAATTAAAATAAAATTTAAAAACAGTACTTTGTCAACCATCTGAATGGGAAAATATATTTGCAAGCAACACCTCCGATAAGGGCCTAATATTCAAAATATACAAAGAACTCATACAACTCAATAACAACAGCAAAAACAAACAATCCAATCAAAAAATGGACAGAGGACTTGAACAGACACTTCTCCCAAGAAAACATACAAATGGCCAACAAACAAATGAAAAGATGCTCATCATTGTAGCTATTAGGGAAATGCAAATCAAACCCACAATGAGATACCATCTCACACCTGTTAGAATAGCTGTTATCAACAGGACAAGTAATAACAAATACCAGAGAGGATGCGGAGAAAAAGGAACCCTTACACACTGCTGGTAGGACTGCAAATTGGTACAGCCACTATGGAAAACAGTATGGAGGTTACTCAAAAAACTAAGAATTGATCTACTATGATCTAGCAATCCCTCTACTGTGTAATTACCCCAAAGATTTGAAAACTCATATCTGAAAAGATATTTGCACACCGATGTTCATAACAGCATTATTCACAGTGGCCAGGACATGGAAGCAACAGAAGTGTCCTATGATAGATGACTGGCTAAAGAAGCTGTGGTACATATATACAATGGAATATTACTCAGCCATAAGAAGAGATGAAATACTGCCATTTGCGACAACATGGATGGACCTCAAGATAATCATGCTAAGCAAAATAAGCCAGACAGACAAAGTTGAAAACCCCATGATATCACTTATATGTAGGATAGAAACCTAAAAGCAACAAATGAACAGGATAAACAAACAGAGAATCATGGACATGGGCAATAGACTAGTGGTTACCAGAAGGTGGGGGGAGGGGAGAGGAGGGAGAAGGGAGGTAGATGGATTAAAAGGAGACAAATATGTGGTGACAAAAAGAAACCTAACTATGGGAGGAGAACACCCAATGCAATATATATGACTTACTATTAAATCGTACACCTGAAACACTGGATTTCATTAACCAAAAAATTAATTAATTAATTAAAAATAAATTTTAAAAAATAGTACTTTGTTGGAACACTACAGATCTCTTTCCTGGTCTTACATTAGCATATCTGTCTCTCCAGGTGTTGTCCACAGCTATATTCTGTAAGAAATAAATGATAATGTTTCCCAAATTTGCTTCCATCCTAGGTAAGAGAAGTTGGATGTTTATTAGTATGCACCGTCAGACAGCCAACTATAATCAGAAACTCGATGTCTTAAACAATGTTTTTTACCACTGAATCCCTTGCACCTTTCACAGTGCTGGTACATAGTTAAATATTTGTTGAATGAATCAATGAACAAACCCTTGACTCTTCCATCTCTTTCGATCCTTCAATGTGTCATCTTAACAACTGCACTCCTTAATGTTTCATTAGTTTGTTCCCTCCTCTCCATCTCCACCACTACCTATTGGTCCAGACTCACATCATCTCTTGCTCCAGTTCTCTCTACATTGCAGCTCTTTCTAAGAACTGAACAAATCTCATTATGCCAATCAAGACATCATCCGTAATGCTAACTAGAGAGAAGTAAATTGTTGAATAAGAAGTAAAAGCTGGTTTGTTTTTATTTATTATTACCCACTTTCTTTTCTATCTCAGAGCTTCTTTCTATATTTGAATACCTGTTTTGTGGAAATTGCGAGTGTACTCTGAAAGCATCTACCTAAACTCATGCACTTCTCTCCCTTCCTCAGAAAAGATGGGGAACAATGAGGGCAGGCAGTAGTGCCAGTGATGATAACGTTCACCATTCATTCCTTCATTCATCAAGTATTTATAGAGTTCGTAGCAGTGACAAGCTCTGTTCTAAGCACTGGTGTGTGAGGGCGAAAGGGAAAAGATAACCAGAGCCTGATTCCTGTTCTCAAGAAACCGTCATTCTAATCGGGGGAGAAACGCATGCATGCACGCATGCACGCGCGCGTGCACACACACACACACACACACACACACACACAATCTATGGCAGGCTGTCTGAGAAATGCTTGCTTTTTGGAGGTTTGGGCCAATTGCTTGGAGAGTTCATGAGTGATTATCACAGGTAGGAAAAGGCAAGTTTACAGAAAAGCTCACTTTTGATCTGAGCATCGAAGGAGGAGCTGGATCCTTAAGAGTTGGAGAAAGGCTTTTTAGGCATGAGGACCAGCCTGAGCAAGAGATGTGGGAAAGTCCAAGGTTGTGCATGAAATGTGGGAAAGTCCAAGGTTGTGCATGAAAGAAGAATAAAGGAAGAAAGGCTGGAGATATGACTCAAAAAGGAAGGATGGAGTGTGATGGCGGAGGGTCTTTCAATGCCATGACACATTTAGATTTTAGATTTTATCTCAATTGTTAGATTGATAACATTGAAGGATTTTTTTTTTAATGGAAATAATCAGTTATGTGTTTGGAAGGTGGATGGGATGGCAGAAGACATGAGGCTGAGAGGCCTATTAGGATCTTAATGTGGGAGTCCAACTGAGAGATGATGAGTGCCTGCATTAGACTGTGGACATAGGCGAGAAGGGAGGTTGGTGGTAATAGAAAGATTATAAAAGATCTATCATGGGTAGAAGCAGTTGAGTTTGATCAACTGATAGATATGAGGCTTGGTCACTCTGGAAAGAGGAGCTCTGGTAAAGGGAACTGCGTAATAATGGCCCCAGGCAACTCTGCTGCAGTGTCCAACAGCTGGACCAAAAATGAGGGCTTCTCCTGGAGCCAGAGGAGGAAACCAAGGAAAAGACCAGGATCAGGCAGTGCTTCAGTGGTTAGCAAGAGCCAGAGTGGAGCAGAGCTGCTTCTCCCTGGGAACTCTGACCATACACACACACACACCCTGTCCATCACCCCTAACTCACTCAAGGCCTCTCAGAGGAAGATGCAAGGAGTGGGAAGCTGAGGTCCTGTCATCTGCCTGGTGAGAACTATTGTTCTAGAAGGATCCTCCAAGAGGGGACCTTGCTGGGGTTGGGAAAGAGGCAAGGGTTAGAGATCCAGGAGTCGGCAGCATCTGGATGACAGCGGGAATCATGTTAGTGGATAAATGTGCAGACATATGAGATGGAGCAGGCATGGGTTTTATCCGGAAGGGTCGTGGATCTCTTTGCAGAGTTGATAAAAGCTATGAACTCTCTTCCCAGAAAAATGCCCACACATACCCACCAGATGTAGCTATAATTATAGGAGGTTCAGACTGCAGTTAAAAGAGTGAGAGGGAAGAGAGCTGAAAACGATGCTTAGGGAATCACCCACACGATTACAACGATACTACAAAGTAGAGCAAGATCAAAGGAGCCGGAGAGCCATGGGAAAGCAGCAGCAAGGAAGACTCAGAAGGAGGAGTTTCTAGCAAGTCATGTGGAGTGAAACTGAACAGAAGCCACTGGGCTTGACAACTGGTCACTGGTGACCTTCGTAGTGAGTGTATCGTTAAGTGCACAGTATTAGAATGACTTGAGTGCAGATCCGACTCCACTACTTGGCACAGCCCTAGGACATGGTATCATGATCAATGTTCATAAATGTTTGTCGAATTAATTCATTAATTTCAGTAGCATGGTGGCAGGAGAAATCAGATTACAGAAGGGAGAAGTAGATGGGAATTTAAAAAAAATAATAGTAGTGATTTAATATAGAATTTACTCC
>NW_011888848.1:1515498-1519087 GCF_000151845.1 Pteropus vampyrus
TTTTTTTACCTTTTCCGGGAAGCTGTTGCAATTCAACTAAATAACTTTTTCTAACCTCCCACTTGTAATTCCTTTCTGTGACCACAGTGGGGCAGGAGTTCTCTTTATAGGAATCACAGTCCTTCACAATTTTAAACTTTGCCAAAATGTATTTACTATACTTTGAGATTTACAAACTACATTTTCAAGTATAATGAAAAGGCAAACTTACTTAAAAGAAACTTGTCTCAATGCTGTGATCAAATAAGTGCAATGAAACATTACACAGATGGAAAAGGCTGCTTCCCATGGCAGTCAAGCGTATCTTTAAAATGCAAATGGTTTACTCTTCTAATGATGAAAGAAAAATCTTGTGAAAGCAACATTTTCAGATGAATAAAATATCAAACCCAGGATATTTTCTTTTACATCTAGTTGCCTAGCAAATTACATAGATTTATAAAAACAACAAAAATATATGTATTTATCTGGCACATTTTGGTTATTAAATCTTAAAAAAGTGAATAATTTCTAGTTAAGCTTTTAAAGTAAACTTACTAGAATTTGTTTTTCAGTTCAGAAGTTTATAAGGAATAAATAACAAAAACAACCTACAACGCCATCATACTGATGAACTTTGTTTTTTTAAAAAACAAGACTACATGTTCAGTTATGAAATTCAGGGTACAAATGATAAAAATATGAAAATCAAATGCCATCTTCCCCCTATCATCTCCCTTCCTTATTCCTTTTCTCTGAAAGTAGCCACCCTCGATAGACTCTTGTAATGATTATTTTCCAAGGATTGTTTTACCCCAAGATTAAGAATGGCATTTAACAGACTTTAACCTTTTCAAAAGAATTTGAACCAGAACCCAGACTGTAATTTGGTTGCACATGTGAAATGTAGCAATGGCCTCAAGAACCAAAGGCCTGTGTAAATAGGCAACCATATCACCGTCATCCCCACTGACACCTTTCAGAGGGAATAAGAAATCAAAGGGCATTCTCACCTCCAGAAATGATCTTTCCAGAGGTAAAGTATTTGGGGTACATTTGAACAGCAGCTGCTCTTGCTGGCTGCCAGAAGCCCAGAGAAAAGACCACCGTCTCCAGCGCTGTCAATTTTGCCCTTTCATACACACTTAAGTCGATTTACCAAAACAAAACAAAACAATTCTAGCTTAGAAATGACAAGAGACTCTTTAAGACATTGATTTATTCATGTTTGCACACTTTGAAGAAAAAAGTATGTTTCATATATATGCTGAATAAAATATCTAACTTTTTAAGAATGTTGTAAAATATTTCCATATGTACATTATATCAAAGTACTTTCCCCCTAAGTTTGTTTGAAAGAAAATACCCAGGGCATTAGACCCATCAGAAAAGAAGTCTCCAGTTGTGGTTTTCAGATGCCCTAACATGCTTCTGCCCAGAACTAATCAAATACAGCTTGACACTTCCATCGGTGTGTGTGTGTATGCGTGTTTCCTTACAAAGTGAAAAAAATCATTTTGGGTAAAACATGATAGAGGAGGGTAAGATATCAGTTGACTTTTTGGTTTGTTTCCAACATTATCACTTGTCTTTAATCATTCAAAATGAGAAGACTCCATCCTGACCATCTTGATGCATTTTGTTTCTCCACACGTATATAAGAAGGCAAGTCTTGTACTAGAATCAGGAAAGGGTCGTACAGCCCATGGTGTGGGTAACACAGGATATTTCATTGAACCCTTAGAACCTTTGAAGTTATATTACCTTCATTTTATAGGTGAGGTGACTTAAGACTTAACTGAGGTTAAGAAACTTTTCAATCTCAACGTCACCTAACTGGGTAATTGTGGACCTAAGATTTAAACCCATATTTGTCTAACACCAAATTGTATCTGAATCTTGTGAAAGAGCAGTTCAGCATCCATTTCAACTAGGAGATCTTAAAATGTGGGTTCTCAGCCCAACGTTCAGAGATTCTGATTGAAGAAGTCTTAAATGGGGCTCAGGAATCTGCATTTGAACCATCTCCCAGCAGATTCTTAAGTGAATCTAAAGTGTGAGAATCACTGTCTATATCATAATGTTCAAATTCTTTAAATAGAAGGGGAAATTTCATATGATGAAATTTATTTCAGCCCCTGACAACTATTTGTACAGAGGCGGCAATCCCAGTGTGCTTTTCCACTGCCCCTGTCCTCGGCATTGCCTGTCAGCTTTGTATCTATGTGTAATAGAGCTATCCTTGACTGCCAGCAGATGGAATTATCAGTCAGCTTCACCTGCTTGAAAGTTCTTTAGCAGAAGTCAGTCTTTTGACCCAGCATTAAGAATTATAAAGCTAAAATGCAAACAGTCCACAAGGGAAACACATGTTCACTCATGGCAGATATGTTCTGAGAAGAGGTTTTGAGGAGAAATGGAAGAGACCCAGAACTAACATTAATTACTGACTAGTTGCCAGGCACACTTAATCTTTGTAACAATCCTGGAAGATAGGTATTTTTAGACCCATATCAGGGGCTCAGAAAACAGACTTAGAGAACTTAAGTAATTTCTCAAGGCTACGTAATGGGAAATAGTGGAGCTTACACTTTGTCTCCTACTCCAAGCCATATGCTGTGTGTGTGGAAAGAAGGAGCAAGGAAGGAGATAGGGGAGATGGGAGACTTCGTGTATTCCAGGCATTCTCCCCAGGGTCAGTGCCAGCCTAGTGCCTGCTATACACCCAGAGAGCGCAGTGCTTGCTGTGTGAATTGATGTGAATGCTTTGTGCCATCAAAGAGAACTTTCTAAGCCCTAATGTACTTAAAACCCCTTGGCATCTCCCAATTGTCTATAGTAGTGTTTCTCAGAAAGCAAAACACTTAGAAATCATGCTGCTTTTTTCAGAACACAACAGATTGTATATATTATGCCACAAATTAATAGATCGTTAATCAAATTTTGTGCAATTTCCAGCACCAAAGATTTAAGAAAAAAATGTAAATCAGCATTCACGCATTACATTTATAGTTTCTTCTAAAAACTGGGAATATTGGATTACCTTGCAGAAGATCAAAGTTTTATGGTTTGTTGTTATTTTTTTCCAAAATGTTGAATTTCTCCAGATAACGTTCAGAAGAAAAATATAATCTCCCTTGGTTTCAGACAGTGCATTCCTGGAAAATTCAATATATATTAAAACCACACAAAAAAATTGCTTTTTTGTTTATATTTAAATGGAGTTTACCAAGGCTTAGATAATAAAAAAACAGGTTTCCCACCTACGCAAAAATCTGACTGGATATTGGAAAGTCATGTAGGACTTGAGATGACTTGTTAAGAGGACTGTCCTGTACACTATGGAATGTGTAGTGTCAAAGCCCCAACAAATTTCCAAAACACTTCATAGGTATCATCCATTGGCTTGAACCATTGATTTAAATTTATTTACCAAAAGTAATATGTGGCTGAACTGAATAGCTAGATGGTGAGGTCCTGGAGGGCCCTGGTGGTAGCATATTCAGCCTCAGGGCCCTATCCAGTGCCTGAAGCACAGCAGATATCTGATTCATTACCAGGACAATAAAATGAATTAATGCATCTATGAATAGAAGACTCTGGAGATCAC
>NW_011888848.1:1519137-1524146 GCF_000151845.1 Pteropus vampyrus
CCTATCCAGTGCCTGAAGCACAGCAGATATCTGATTCATTACCAGGACAATAAAATGAATTAATGCATCTATGAATAGAAGACTCTGGAGATCACTGATCTACTCTTCCAGAGCAGGTAAATAACTTATCCAAGTAAAAGAAGTCGTTAGTGGCAGAACCAGGACTATAGTCCAAGCTTCTCTGCTTCTAGTATAATGCTCTACCTACTAAATCAGGCATCTTCAAATTGTGGTATTTCATACCTTTAATCTCCAGGGTTACCTGAAGACATTCCAAGGGATACCAGGGCGTTGCTAGTTGTAAGAAAGGCAGTTTTTCAATTATCAGCTTCCAAATTGAGTTTTTCTAAAATCGATTTTCCATCTCCCACTTTTACAATTGTTTTTCTCCCACTTTACAAAAGAAGGGGAACCTCAAACCCAGTTGGTGTTCCATGGTGCATTGCTTGGATACATATACAAATCGAGGGCACTAAATGGACAATTTTAAATACTGGGTTCAGACCAGTCTCCTTTAAACAAAGCACCTCTAATGGCCTCCCATCTGCTAAAGAGCCAAAGACTTGCCCTTAACATTTTGCAGGACTCAGTGCAGGAGTACAAATAAATGTCTAATGTCATGTCAAATATCATGTCGAAACACTAAAAAGGTATAAATCAAGCTACGAAATGGTTTAACAAGATAGATTGTAGCCTCCCACTTTGACAGACATACCTCCCAAAGGTCTTGCAGGCGGGGTTCCCAGTTATGGTCCTGGGGCTCTTCAGAGTTCTCTGTGCAAACATGGCGGCGATGCAGACGCAGCCGGTTCCCTGCCCAGACCCTTTGTGCCAGACCTTTGGTTCTGCTTCCTAACTTGGGGCTGTGGGGTGGAGGTGGGCGTAGGCATGGGCCTGGGGCAGCTCATGTGCAATGCGTTGATAGCTCAACTCACACACCCAAGCTCCTTCCACAGGCCCTGCAAACACCCTCAGGCTTCAGGTGAGCACCTCAGGGGCACAGTCCTCCCTGAAAGATGGGCCCGGGGGAGGAGTGCTCAGTCCCAGGGTTTGGGGTGCCTTGGGCAGAGGTTTCTGGGGCCATGTATACCCTAAGGGGGTGTAGAAAGGAAGCATACATTCCAGGTCAGTATGCCCCTCAGTTCCCTGGACTCTTTGCATGTGGGATGGGGCATTGCCAGGAGAAAGCCAGAGTAGGGCCCCCTAACGTGTGGGCCCCACGACAGAGGTGTCTCATGCCCAGATCTGAGAGCCGCAGTGTCCAAACACAGAGCTGTAAGAACCTATACAACTTGGCCTCCTGCGAACTCCCTAACCTCATCTCTCCCTCTGCTCTAGCCACATGGCACCCTCCTGCCACCAGACAATTCTCTGCTCCTAATGCTCTTTCCAAGGTATCCTCAAGGTCTTTCCTCACAGCCTTCAGGTCTTTGTTTAAAAGTCCCCTGCTCATAGAGGCTTTCCTTCACACCACTTTTTAAATGGTAACCCCCTGCTTCCTCCTGCTTCCCCTGCTCTATTTCTCTATAGCACCTATCAGCCATACCATATATTTCATATACTCATTAATTAATTAATTAGCATGTCTCCCTTCCTTGGAATGCAATCTCCAAAAAGGCAGAGATTTTTGTGTGTTTATCCCAATGCCTAGCACAGTTTCTTATAAGTAGCAAATAAATTATAAATAATGCTCGCTTGATTGATTTTGAAGAAATATAAAGCCAGTGGCAGGGCTTTGTGTCCTTCCCTATCTTACACATAAGGGGAATGTCAGACATTGGAACAGGGTATCTTGGCCCACATTTGGATGACCTAAACTCGGATAAAATCTGGATCGGGGTGGGAGGGAATGATGACAGTAGCTGTTTAGCATCCTCACTCTTTCATCTTTCCCAGATTGTGAAAGAATGGGCCGTTCCTGAGAGAGAGTTGCTTGAGAGGGAAGCGAAGAGAACACACGTGAAAAGGCAGTAATGCCTTATTTTCTCCAGAGGACAGAAGGGGGCTAAGACTCCAACCTACTTTTGCTTTTTCTTTCTTAGAAATAGAATCGTGGAAATTACCAATCAGTAAAAGACTTTCAACATAAAATCATAGTTTAAAATTCCATGGAGGAAATGGATTGGTTATATGAGTGAAGAAGAAAAAGGAAGAATATTAAGAATTTAACTTCCGACTATTAAAAGAACCTATTCCTTTCTGTTAAAAAAAAAAAAAGTTGTTATATAGCTCTATTTGATACATTTAAAAAGTGATCGAAGTTTTAAAGAACTTATTCATATCTTCACTATGCTATAAATTAGATCCTTTGCAATGATTTAAATCTATAATGAAAAGTTTTAGATGATAATCTAAAAATATTCAAGGGTCTACATAGCTTTTCAAAATTCAAGGACATGTAAGCAAAAAAAACCCCCCAAAAAACCTGTTAAGATGATTGTACTATACCACTGTTTTAGTAGTAGATTGCTATGTAACAAACCACCTCAAAATTTAGTGAGATAAAACAACTATTTCATTTTTTCTCACCACCTTTTGGGCTGATTAGACTCAATAAGGTAGTTTTCTGCTAGTCTCGCTTGAGGTTTCTCATGCAGTTGCAGTCAGATGACAGCTGGAGCTGGTAGCAGGAGTCATCTAGAGCAGGAAGGTCCACAAACTACCACTTGTGGGCCAAATGTGACCTGAAATCAGTTTTCGTAAATAAAGCTCTGCTGGAACACAGCCGCAAACATTCACTTAGGTATTGTTAGTGGCTGCTTCCATGCTATATCACTAGACTGAGTAGCTGTAACAAACCATATAGCTTAGAGTCTTTATACAACTTAAACTAAGATGCAATAAACATTTGAATTTTCCTCAAGACCATTTGTTCTTTAGGCATTTCAAGCAGTAGCTTATTTCTAACCTGGGGATGGCAGGGGGTGTTGGGGGCGTGCGGTGAGAGACGGAGAGAAGGAAAGGAAGAGGAGGGCAGACCCCTCAGGTTATTTGCCCAGGCCAAGGACTATAGGAGTTGAATGAACATCAGGGGAATTCAGTCAATAATTTTGATCTTTTCCTCCTTAATGGTAGGTTGATGCCTAAATTATCTAGGGGTTGCATGATTTAAATATTCTCTAATGCAGAGTAGAATGTCTTTACTTCCAATTAAAATAAAAAGTTTAGGACAGCTTTTCTTTCACTGGTCTCCCTTAGAGATTAACAGTTTATTCACACTTATCAGATTTATTGGTCTCTAAATATTGAGAGCAATTGGTTTGCATGAATTACTTGTTTTTTAAATACAACTCGTTTCTTGACTTAAGACATTTGCACACGTTAGTCCTTATGTCTGGAATGTTCTCCCTACTTTTCACCCAGCTAACATCTATTTATCCTTGCTCTGAGCTTAAACATCACTTTCTCAGAAAAGCCTACCTTAAGTTCCCCTAAGGTTCCAGTCTCACACTGTTTCACAACACTGTATACTTTCCCTTTTTCTTATCCCAATGTGTGCAATTAAAAATGTATTTGTAACCTCATTTAACATGGACTCCCCTATGTACCAGGAAAGCAGGGGAGGTCTGCTCAGCTGACTATTGTGTTAATATTTACCCGGCAGCAGTTTCTGGAACATAGTAGTTTCTAATAAATCTTTGTTGAGTGAATGAATGAAAGCTAAAGCAAATTACAAAAGAATGTAAATGCATGGCAAAAATATTTTTTAATCTTTCAAGTTAACCCCAAACATTTCAGGTTTACTCAAAATTATTGAATAGCGAATATTTTGGAAATGAGAAAGCATCTTTTGATCCAGAAATATTGTGGATCTTATCCTTTAGAAAGGAATCTCATGAAGATAGTTTGCTGATTTCCCAGATGTAAATAATTCCACCATACCAATTTCAAGGTATCAGCCTGACATCACTGAACACAAGAGCTGGAAAGAAATGCACAGTTGGCTCTGATAGCAGAGCCACCTACTGGTGGCTTTCTACTGATAATATCTAATAATTATAGAACTCTTACCAGCAATAAGTAATCTAATTTAGAGAAAAATCATATTAAACCCTGCCTCACAATTTTACTCCAAAGAACGGTAGAAGCATACCTCATTTTATTGTACTTCATTTATTACACTCCGCAAATACTGTTTTGTTTTGTTTGTTTGTTTGTTTGTTTTTACAGATCGAGGGTTAAGAGTCTCCACCAGCAAAAATATTAGGAATCACTGAAAGCTCAGATGATGGTTAGCAATTTTTAGCAATGAAGTACTTTTTAATTAAGGTATATATATATATATATGACATATGCTATTGCACACTTAATAGACTATGGTTATGTTTATATCCTCTGGGAAGTGAAAATTCATGTCTCACTTTATTGTGATATTTGCTTTATTGTGGTCTGGAACCAAATCCACAATGTCTCCAAAGTATGCCTGTACATGATTTTAGCTGGTGTGATAAGGTAGTTTAAAGCTGGATACAGCCCTGCCTATCAAAATTCTGGGAGCCCAAGCTCCAAATTATTAGGGTAAAAACTGTAACTATGTTATTACACTGCTGAAAATAAACTTGATTTACTCAAACATATGGAGATTTTCTGCTTTTAAGGGTGAAAGGCTCCCCTGCCCCACCCCTGCCCCACATCCTTCTAACAGAATTTATTAGCAATTTAGTAGAGGGAGAAATACTAGACTTTAAAAAGAAACCACTGACTACATTCACATGTCTTTTAAGGAGCCTGTCAAAAACACTTTAAGTCATACACAACTGGATTCAATAAAGGATTTGCTTTGTATTTTACAAAATCAAAACCTAGAAGAGTACGGAATCCATTTGGTCACTTGGGCAGAGTTGGTACTCTGTTCACACAAATCTATGTAGTCTATATCTATACACCAGAAGACAAAACCTGCACTGCTGTGAGTGTTGGGAGGGAGGAGGGAACTCAATGAGGGTGAGGTGGAGAGGCATTAGCGAAGGGAGGATGAAGCGCGCAGGCTATGGTCAAGAACTTAAAAT
>NW_011888848.1:1524496-1526639 GCF_000151845.1 Pteropus vampyrus
AAGAGTAAATGTCAGCCGAGTGGCAAATAGGCACTAGGAATCACTATGGAGATGTTAGCCAATATTGTTAAAAGGTAATTAAGTCTGAGTTCAAATGCCAGCCTACCCGCTCATTAGCTCTTTTCTGCAAATTGCTGATTAAAAATCACGTCTACCGAAGTAGTGTGGTATAATGAAAGTGTTCAAGAGGCCAGAAAGATTTCTTCCTTTTTCCTTCCTTAGTAAAGGACAGTCAAGGGTTATAAAGAGGAACTGCCTCTCTGCGTGACACCATACTAGTAATAGTTAAGTCGCCGATACATTATGCCAGCAACAGCGATTAGAATCTACAGAAAAAAGGTCCAAATTTATAGAATTTTCCAGCTACACTCCGAATTTCTAGAGTTCTTGGCTTGCAGAAATGGCCTGGAGGCTCTGCTCTAGTCTCACTTGAGTGGAAATAAGCTTGACATGGCCTGAAAAATTCAAAGGAGTAAAATACTTGGATGGATGCTTGGTAGTTTCTCAGCCCTATAAGAATGAACTAATAAAATCTTTACATATTTTCGTATTGTTGTAAGAAACAATATTACATAGTTCGAAATAGACCTATTAATACTAAGGCCCATTATTTTAATGTTCTAATTATAAATCCAACATAAATCAGAATTTGAATTCGCTAGACCCATGATGTGAGGTTTTATATAAAGGAACATTATTTGCTGATAAGGAGTTTCCAACTCTCCAAAATGGACCATTCTGAAAGTGAACTAAGGGAATGGAAGGTTTAAAGGCAATGTAAGAAAGGTTCCATTCCAAATAACTTGAATACTGTGGTTTTTATCCTATGGATTTTGGTGCTGAAGGAGATACTATGAAAGTGATATTAAAAGTAACATTTGGCTCTAAGGGCCACTCTTCCCAAACTGACCCAAGTCTTCTGGAGCTACCATCAAAAAACTCTAGCCATCAATGATCTCTCATTATTGTCATTCAGAAAAAGTAATTAAAAACCACTGAGTCCCAGATAAGACATAGTAACCAAATCTGTATACTAACAAATTACAACAGAAATAACAGAACAAGCCTTTTAATTGTTTTACTACTCAAAAGAGCTTCATTTTTTTATTTAGCTTTCTGACTCTGTGCTTGTGCCTTCAACACTTTCACAACGATTTTCTGCTCCTCAATAAGGAAAGCACGCTTGATCCTAAAAAAGGAAAATATTAAATAAATATAGTTTAAAAAAATAACAACACTGATTTAACAAAGTAGGAAAAAGTACCATAAAAGTATTAAAACTATCAGAGAAGATATGCAGAGAAGTAAATAAAACCACAAGTAACAGAATAAAAACTTTAAAACTGCAATTATATGGACAGACCCTTTCAGCCCAAGGTCTCCTTCCTACACTGGCATTTAAAGTAGGATAATTCTTCCGTTCTATGCCAGTAGTACCTGCCCTGCTCTTCTGAGTGTGATAATTAGAAAATCACCCCCATAGAAGACCGCTCTCCGCTACTATGGTAGCTTTCATTTTAACTGCATTTCATTATTAGGATCCAGGACTAATGATGTTACTTGATTGTAAAACATCTCAGAATGTTTTAACTGTATTACTGAAAATTTCCAGTAAAAACACAGAAAAGGAGCTATGTGCTGAGAACCAAAATGAAGGGGTAAAAGATATTAGCAGGCACCACCATATCAATGGCAAGGATTCTAGAGCCTGACTGTCTGGGACCAACCGCACGATTTACTAGCTGTGTGATCTAGGGCAAGTTACTGTCTGTCCTGAGGCACAGGAATAATTTTAGACCCATTTCACAGAGTTTTTATAAAGGTTCCATTTGTAAGAATTTGCACTATCTGTACTTTGAACCTCCATTTAGAGAGGAAGCGGTCACTATTATTACAGTGTATTGGACCTGGTCAACAGCAGGTACTACCATTTGTCAAATCAACGTTAGCCCCAGAGATAAAGCACTCATAAAATCAAAAACCTTTAATTCCCATAGAAACCTGTCCCACCGATGTTCCCTGCTGCATCCCTGGTCATTTAATAGCCTCACCTCAAAACACTGGGATTTCTGACTCTTTCAAATCTCCCTGATGTAACTGCAATAAATTAATGCCTCTTACTCGGGACCCTTAAAAAGTCCCT
>NW_011888848.1:1526689-1528930 GCF_000151845.1 Pteropus vampyrus
TTGAGAAAAATTGGAAGTAGCCCAAATATTCAAAAAAGAAAATTTATGGTGCATAGACTTGACGGCAAATGCAGCCACTAATTTTCCTACAGGGGTTAAGTGAGGGAAAAGGGTTGAAAATTTATATGTATAGTATGCTTCAAATTTTTATTTTAAATATCTTATGCCTAAAATACAAAATGGGTAGACACCAAACTAAAAAATGATTGCATACTGAAAGGGGATTTTTAAAATTTATTTTCCCATACTTTCCAAACTGTCTACAAAGATGTTTTATAAGTGAAAACATTTCAAATTTGGAAAAGATTAAACCATTCAACATATGAAGAATTCTTTGAAAAGTATGTAACTTTAATGCTTTAGCTTTCTCAAATTTCTAAGTTAACCCATTTCTTTTGCTGAAACTTAATAGTCCTCACTAGAGACTGTTCAGTCAAGTTGTTGACCTAACTTCGCAACAGAAGGGAAGAGCCCTGACGGGCAAATGGAGGCTTTCCCCTCCACAGCTATTAAAAAATTACATCTCAAGCCTTTCAAAACTAGATTAGTTAACAATCAAGTAACCAAATTTTTAATACACCATTGTTATCTTAAAAGTACATTTTTAAAATTCTTAAACTGAATTCACTACAAGATCACAAAACAGGCCATGCAGCCTGTTGTGGAGAATTGAGATGTTAACCTGAATCCAATGCTTTTCAATTATATCCCCATTGAAAATTTTTTCATATCGTGATTAAACATTACCCGAGATGATTATTCTGGTTGCTTACCGATTCTTGGGATTGCCAGGCATTCGGGGAAAAAGTCAGTAGCTCCATCATCTGAAAGTAAATGCTAGTAGAGGGGCCTCGGCTATCACTTCTTGTGCTAGTTTATTGGGGGTGCCGTCATTCCATCTGAACTTTCTGAATACATTGCAAAAATTCTAACACAAATGTTTCTGGATAATATTGCATGACCTGTGTCTCAGTTCCCTCCTTTGTATGATGCAGATAATAAAGATGCCAAAGGGTTGTTGGGAAAACGAAGAGTAAATGTCAGCCGAGTGGCAAATAGGCACTAGGAATCACTATGGAGATGTTAGCCAATATTGTTAAAAGGTAATTAAGTCTGAGTTCAAATGCCAGCCTACCCGCTCATTAGCTCTTTTCTGCAAATTGCTGATTAAAAATCACGTCTACCGAAGTAGTGTGGTATAATGAAAGTGTTCAAGAGGCCAGAAAGATTTCTTCCTTTTTCCTTCCTTAGTAAAGGACAGTCAAGGGTTATAAAGAGGAACTGCCTCTCTGCGTGACACCATACTAGTAATAGTTAAGTCGCCGATACATTATGCCAGCAACAGCGATTAGAATCTACAGAAAAAAGGTCCAAATTTATAGAATTTTCCAGCTACACTCCGAATTTCTAGAGTTCTTGGCTTGTAGAAATGGCCTGGAGGCTCTGCTCTAGTCTCACTTGAGTGGAAATAAGCTTGACATGGCCTGAAAAATTCAAAGGAGTAAAATACTTGGATGGATGCTTGGTAGTTTCTCAGCCCTATAAGAATGAACTAATAAAATCTTTACATATTTTCGTATTGTTGTAAGAAACAATATTACATAGTTCGAAATAGACCTATTAATACTAAGGCCCATTATTTTAATGTTCTAATTATAAATCCAACATAAATCAGAATTTGAATTCGCTAGACCCATGATGTGAGGTTTTATATAAAGGAACATTATTTGCTGATAAGGAGTTTCCAACTCTCCAAAATGGACCATTCTGAAAGTGAACTAAGGGAATGGAAGGTTTAAAGGCAATGTAAGAAAGGTTCCATTCCAAATAACTTGAATACTGTGGTTTTTATCCTATGGATTTTGGTGCTGAAGGAGATACTATGAAAGTGATATTAAAAGTTAACATTTGGCTCTAAGGGCCACTCTTCCCAAACTGACCCAAGTCTTCTGGAGCTACCATCAAAAAACTCTAGCCATCAATGATCTCTCATTATTGTCATTCAGAAAAAGTAATTAAAAACCACTGAGTCCCAGATAAGACATAGTAACCAAATCTGTATACTAACAAATTACAACAGAAATAACAGAACAAGCCTTTTAATTGTTTTACTACTCAAAAGAGCTTCATTTTTTTATTTAGCTTTCTGACTCTGTGCTTGTGCCTTCAACACTTTCACAACGATTTTCTGCTCCTCAATAAGGAAAGCACGCTTGATCCTAAAAAAGGAAAATATTAAAT
>NW_011888848.1:1531075-1535313 GCF_000151845.1 Pteropus vampyrus
CAACGTTAGCCCCAGAGATAAAGCACTCATAAAATCAAAAACCTTTAATTCCCATAGAAACCTGTCCCACCGATGTTCCCTGCTGCATCCCTGGTTATTTAATAGCCTCACCTCAAAACACTGGGATTTCTGACTCTTTCAAATCTCCCTGATGTAACTGCAATAAATTAATGCCTCTTACTTGGGACCCTTAAAAAGTCCCTAAACTTACTCAGATCAAACACCAGACTCCCTCGGTGCTACAGCTGATGCTAATCTATAGGCTACTTTAGATTTACACCCAAATTTCCACAAGCTAAGCCTGAGAACTGTATTTTTAATAAATATGCCTACCATGTGGGTATGTCTGGCAAAATCGGGAAACCAGACTGGTAAAAAGCCAAACTTCCCTAGCTTGAAATGTCATGACCCTTTTGCCTCCAATGTGCCTTTCCAATTTCATTTCTCATTCCCTATTTCACATCCTCCATGTGCCAGATCAAAACTATGTGCATTCCTTGACTGCAATGCCCTTTCGGCCTCTTGTCTAAAACTTATCCGTAATTCAGGTTCCACCTCAAATACTATTTCCAAATTCCCAGCCACTTGAAAGTAGTTTCTCCTTTAAACTTCGATCAGAGAATTAAGTTCTCCTGCATTTCATGGAAGTTATATTTACCATGTATTTCCATTACTATAGCATGCTTAACCACCCCTTTATAGATAGCTCCTGAATGGCAGAATGAACTTGCAAGGTTTGGTATGGAAACTTGGCTGGACCGCTTCACAAAACTACCTCAATAAACTGGAAGCAAACTACTTTTCTGCACCATTTTTTTTTTTTAACTTGTGAAGACCCATTACCTGTCATATCCTTCCACTTAAGTCTTCAGGGTCGATTTAATATAGTCACTGGGGTTAAGAGCAAGAGTTTCAATAAAACCTGGAAAAAACCCCAGTGCTACCTCTTACCAGCTATGTGAATTTAAGCAACAAGCCTTGGTTTCACCAAAAATAGGAATAGAAACACCTCCGTAATGGGCTTGCAACAGTGATTTTAAAAATGCTGAGTAAACGTTACCATCATACACTCCACTGCTTCAACTTCTGCCTATGCCACTTTCACATATCCAAGACCTAGTCTTCTACCTGAAATAGTCTCTTCTTCTGATAACCCTCCTTCATCCAGCTTTTAGATCTTAATGAAGGTGTCACTTCATTAGGCTTCGCGAAGTAGAAAAACTTCCAAGTGCTCACCTTTTGTTTAAAGAATGACTTTACCATCCATCCTGTTTTAGTTCCTGGCACAGCAAAGGTTTCCCGGCCCTACTCAACCCCAGTGATTCCACATTTTTAAGGATCAAGCCAAAAATCTGTCCTTCGTAACTTGTGACTTTTCTACTTTTCTTGTCTATCACCTCGTACTGTTCCAGCCACACTAGATTTACATTTTACTTTCTTCCTACTTTTAAGATCTCCCACTCTCCAGCTAACTGCCCAGTTTCTTACCTGGCTCCCCTATAAAACCAAGGTCATTTTAATTTCTACATCCAGCATAAAGATAGTCCAACTTCTACCTGAATTATTTTGAACTAGTAAAATTCATGTATGTATAGCACCAATTATCCTGAGTTTAAGAAGGATTCTAAAATATACAACTTTTGTTTAAATTTTTTCACCAGTATTCTAATAATGATTAGCATGCACTGTAACAGTTATATTTACCTGTCACGGACACATTTAGCACACATGGATCCACCATAGGCCCTGCTGACATGTTTTTTTGTTTTAGACAACCTCATCAAAACTTTAGGTCTCACAGCACGAACCTGCATAAAGAAAATGTTGAATTTTGTGATGTTTTAAAGGGAACAGAAATTGTGCTAGATTGTTTTATAGGTGGTAAGTGCAAACATTAAATTAGGTTACAATGAAAATGATGTACTTATTTATCCGAAAGGCATTTCACTGTATTTGTCATACTGGCTTAAAAGAAAGTCTATATTCTTGAAAAGGTTTGGATTATGCTTAGTAATTTTCAACTTTCTTAGTGTTGACTTCTCCACTCATTCCCTTACCAAGGGATTAATGCTCAAAAAGTTCAACCCTTGTTATGTTATTCACAGCAAAAGGATTACTTACTCCACGAAGTCGGCCTGGGCACACGCCACATGCAGATTTTGGTGCTTTCCCAACCTTCTTGGTATAAAGGTAAACAATTCTATTACCAGGGGTTCGGGACCTAGGAAGTGAGAGAATAGGCGACAGCTCAGTGTTCTGCAGAGTAAATGACAACATGCGTTTTTAAATTTTAGAAATACTTACAGCCTAGTTTTGTTAGAGGCTGTATTATAGGAGAGCCTCCGACGGTAAGTCAAACGCTGGACCATTTTGAATGCCTAAATTAAGAAAAATGAAATAAAATTGTATTGCAGAAATAATCCAAACCTTATTAAAAAAAGTTACATAAATTACCCATATTTATTCTTATGCATAATATCCTTAATTTTTTTTTAAGGTGTCTTATGAAAAGATTCCATATTTTAAAACCACTTCTATTTAGCCTGGCACACAGTGATGCTCAGGGTTTTGTCTTGCCCGAAAGCACTTGGGTCATATTGTTTCATTTAATAGAACTGTGGTACTACGTAGCAAATCAGTTATACAGATAAGCATATGAACGACTCAGTTTTTTAGTGAACCATATAAAGTAACATGAAAACATAAATAAGACATGAACCAACCTTTTTTACCCCCCGTTTCGTAACCACTTCGCCACAGCACGTTATTTGAAAACCGCCTGCATTTATTGTTACGAGCTTATAACATTACACTAAAACAACTGTCAGACATCAAGTGACACTGAAGGCCAATGCGAGTGATCCAATCAGCCATTACTGCGTTTGCATCTTCGAAACCACGACATAAGTAACTCCCTATTAACACATTTTTGTCTTTCTTGCTATTGGTTTTGGGAAACATTTTGAAACAACCGAACAGGCGGGTCGTCCGCCCTCCTAAAGCCTGAGAACACCTACAGGAGCGGTGTTAAAATGGGGACTTAAGACATGAAAATGCCCCGCGATTTCTCAGTCTCACTAGCGGGACCACAACGAGTTTGTCTCCAAACGCCGGACTTCAAAGGCAGCAAAGAACCGAGTGGTGAGCTCCAAACACTCACGGCTGCGGAGGGGAGGTCCGAATCCAGGGGTGTCTGAAGCTAAAAGCTGAGAACTTGCTCGCCACCACCCTTCCTCCTAAACCCTTACCCCCACGTCAGCTCAAAAGACTGCGCTTGAGCGATCCCGGTTCCCGCAACTCCCCAGATGGCGTCCGATTGTAAAAGGTGCAGCGATTCGGAGAAGGAAAAGCAACCATACCTTCAGACACCGTCCCCGGAAGAGGAAAAAGAAAGCCCTTGCGAGTTCAAAGGTCAAATCGACTGCGCAGGATAGGAAGTTACGCCGGAAGCAGAGGCGCATGGAGAGAGCGCCACCATGTTGTACGGATGTCTCGCAGCTCCCCAATGTGAGCGGGCATGCATAGAGCCGCCACGTTGTACGGCAACTGATAAGCCGCTCTTCCGTGGTCAAGTATGCACTTCAGCGAACCACAGCATCGCCACGCAAAGGTCTTTTGGAAATTGTTGTAGAAACAAATGCAAATGACAAAGGAGCTGCAAAGGACAAAAATGGGACAAAGTCAGCTTTTTTCGTTCTTGTGGGCGCTACGACACATTTAATTTAAAGAGTGCCACCTTGAGGGTTAGACCTGGCTTTAAATCCCAATTCTGTGAAGAGGTTAACATCTTAAACCTTCCCTACTTTTTCCTTGCCATTCAAAGCGCAAGCTTTACATATTGAGATTTTAATCCAGTACCTACTAATTATTAGCTGTGTTATTTTGGGAAAGTCCTTGAATCTCTAAAATCAAAGTATTATTAACTACCCTGCAGAGTTGTCATGATCAAAGGCGTCATGAAGTTAAAGCGCTTAGCATGGTGTGTTGCAGAGTTTAAATACTCAACAAATGGTGGCTAATCTTATGATTACAAAGAACTATTTGAGGCTTCACATGGGTGGTAAAGTTTGAGCTGGACCTTAAAGTTGAGAGGAAGAGAAAAACACAACCTCTAAAATGGTATGTAAATGTACAAATTGGCAGTTATAAAATAGTCATAGATATGTAAAATACAGCGTAGTAAATACAGTCAATAATATTGTAATAACTATGTGTGGTGCCAGGTGGTGCTAGACTTA
>NW_011888848.1:1536578-1541712 GCF_000151845.1 Pteropus vampyrus
TGGCGATCTTATTAAATATGTCAAAGAATCTAATTTTTTTATTAATCTTTCTCTCTTTTAGTTCTCTGCTTATTCATTCATAAAATAAACTTTCGTGAAATTGAAATAAAATGAACCCACCTTGTACTTTTTTCTTGGCTTGGATTGAGAATCTTTGAGGTTTAAAATTCATTTATTTAAGGAATTTTTAATAAAAGTTATTAATTTTAATGTGGTCAAAATTATCTTTTCTGAGTTGAAGTTTTTGCATCTTGTAAAAATCCTTTTATATTCTAAGGTCGATAAGATATTCACCTAATGATTTAAAGTCTTGTTATTGACTCATTTAGAGTTGATTTTTATGTTTAGAGTGAGTTAAGAATAGAATTTTCTTTCTTTCGATATGTATAAACTTATTTTTTTCCAACTTCATTTACTGAATAGTCTCTCCTTTCCCCACCAAACTGATAGGTTACCTCTGTCATATATCTAAGTTACATACATTTATGAGTCTGTTTCTGGTTCTCTATTCTATTCCACTGGTCATTCTGTCTTTTCTTTATCAGCTCCACACTTTCTGAATTCTTTAGTAAACCTTAACTACCAACAGGGTAAATGTGTACTACATTTTTTACTTTTCAGAAGGGAGATTCTTGACATTTCTCTCTTCCAGATACATTTTAGAGTCAGCTAATCTGAATTTTGTTTGCATTTGCATTGGATCTATGGATTAATTAGAGAAGAACTGACATTTTTATGCTATGAAATTTTCTTAAATATGAATATAGCGTATCTCTTTGAATATTTAAGTACTCTTTAATATCTCTTCGTTAAGTTTTATAATTTTTCTATAGAGATTTGTGTGCCTTTTGTTAGATTAGTTTCTAGGGACTTGACATTTTTCCGATTCTATCGTGAATGATGTTTAAAACTATATGTTTTTATTTATATTTATACTTAAGAACTATTCTAGTTTTTTTCTTGCTGGTATGTAGAAATGCAATTGTATATTAATTTTACTTTCAGGTATCTTTATAAATTCTTCTATTATTTCTAGTAATTTGTGTAAAAATTCTTTTGGATTTTCTAAGATTTATTTGTAGCAGTAATTTAAAATCTTCATACATAGAATATATATACAGTTCAATAAATTTTCACAAATTGAACACACCTAGATCAAGACACAATGTTATCAGCACTCCAAATGGCCCCTCTGTGCCTCCTTCCATTCTCTTCTCGTTTTTCCAAGGGTAAATACTATTCTGACTTCTACCTGTAAAAAAAAAAAAAAGTTTTGTACTTTTTGTCAATCTTTGTACTTTATATAAATGAAGAGTATTCGTTGTATCTGGCTTTTTGCTCAATCTTATGTTTATAAGATTTACCTATATCATTTTTTATTCTTACTGCTATGTAGATTTCCACTGAGCAATCATGCCACTATCCTCTTGAAGGACACTAGGTAGTTTTCAAGTTTCAGCTATTATGACTAGTGCTGCTACGAATATTGTAGAACATGTATTTTGTTGAAGAGAATGTACACATTTCACTTGGGTATATACCTAGAAGTGGAACTGATGAGTCATAGAGTATGTGTGGTAGGCAGAAGACTAAGAATTCTAAGATGGCTCCCCTGACTTATGTCCCATAGTGATATTCTTGTAATTATGTTATATTACATGGCAAAAGATGTAATTAAGGTTATCAATCAGTTGACCACAAATGAAGGCAAAATTAGAATTGGGCTGAAGGAATGTGATGTGGGACAACAAACACTTCTGCAATGCTAGATGTAGAGTTTAAGGCTGGTGATTATTTGTTTCTTTTGGTACTTTGAAAATAGCACTCTATTGTTTTTTGGCTTCTATGGTCTATTGAGAAGTTAAATTATTCTTATTTTTGCTCTTTTAAAGGGAATTTGTCTTTTTTTCTGGCTGACTTTTGCATATTTTCTCTTTAAGTTTGGTTTCCATTAGTTTTACTATGATGTGCTTAGGTGTTCTTTTTATTTATTCTGTGGGGTTCATAGGGCCTTTCATATCTGTAACTTGATATCTCTCATGAGTTTTAAAAAATTCTCAGCCATTATCTGTTTAAATATTACTTCAACCCCATTCTCTTCTCTTTTTCTGGAACTCCAGTTACACGCTGTATTCTTATCACTGTATCTCTAAGTGTCTCTTCAGGTTATTAGTTTCAGTATAACAAACAATCTCAAACTTAGTAGCATAAAATAATTTTATTGTGCTCATGCATTCCATGGCTAAGGTGCCTCAACTGAGAGTGACTTGAACAGCTAGAGGCTGGAATCATCTGAATGCTTTTTTTACTTAGTGCCTGTGTTGGGATACTTTGAAGGCTAGGCTTAGCCTGAGACCATTAAACGGAGTATTTATACATGGTCTCTGCATGGGGCTTAAACTTCTCATACAAGGCAGTTGGGTTCTGAAAGGGAGTTACTGAAGACAAAGCATCTAGGAAACAAGCATTCTAAGAGAACCAGCAGAAGCCACATGGCTTTTAATGATCTAGCCTCGGAAGTTACATAGCATTATTTTTACCATATTCTATGTCAAAACTGTCCCAAGCTTACGTAGGTTCAAAGACAGTGGACATATGTTCTCATCTCTTGTTGGACAGAGGGTAAGAGATTTTATTTTAGGATTATATTTTAAAGCCGCTAGGTTTCCTACCCCTCTCTAATATTTCCCATCCTTTTGTTTTTCTGTGCCTTATTTTGTTTTCTGAATTGTCTTTCAGTTTATTAATTCTCTCTTCAGTATATTTAATATAGTATTAAACACATCCAATGAGTTAACTTCAGTTTTGGTATTTTTCATTTATAAATTTTCTATTTGTTTCTCTTTTTTCTTTCTCATTCTATGCTGAAATTTTCAGTCTTGACTTTTATTTCCTTGAGTATATTTAGCATATTTCTTTTAATATTTTGTGACTAATAACTCCATTATCTGAATTCTCCAAGTATGTATTTCTATTGTCAGATATTTCTCTTGGTTTTTGTTGTCTTGTCTCCTCATGTGCCTAATTGCTTTCTTAAAATTTCAGGATATTTTACATGAAGAATTAAAAATAATCTTAGGATTTGCATACTCACATACAAATTTTAGAATCAGCTTGTTTATTTCCAGATAGAAACTTGTTGGCATTTATTATTGTGTTAAATTTATATATTAACATGGAGAGAATTGACCTCTTTATGATGTTGGGTCATCATATCCAAGAGCGTGTGGTATCTTTCTATTTATTTATCTCTACTTAAAATCTTTTATTTATATAGGTTTCATACATTTCTTATTAAGTTTATTTCTAGGTATTTTATCTATTTTGTTGCTAATGTAAATAACATTCTCTTTTCCATTATTCCATTTGTTTTCTTTTTATCAAAAGCTATGAATTTTTGTTTATTAACATATCCTGCTGAATTCTCTTATTATAGACATTTAATTTTTTATTAATTTGGGGGGAATTCTCAGGTATATTATTCAGGTATATTATCTCTTCCTTTCTATTTCTCGTACCTCTTATCAAATTCTATTGGCTGATACTTCAAAGACAATATTGAATAATAATGTAGATATGGGAATTTCTACCTTATTCCTGACTAGTAGGAAAGCATCCAGTGTTCCTCCACCAAGTTATGTGTTTAAAAAAGTGGCCACTGGTACACTGAAAACTATAAGACATTGATTAAAGAATTTGAAAAAGACATAAATAATGGAAAAATAGTCCATGCTATGGGTTAGAAGAATTAATATTTGTTAAAATGTCCACATTACCCAAAACGATCTACAGATTAAGTGCAATCCTTATATAAATTGCAATGGAATTTCTCAAAAAATAGAACAAAGAATTCTAAAATTTGTATGAAACAACAAAAGAACCTGAATAGCCAAAGCTATCTGAAGAAAAAAGAACAAAGTTGGAGGCATCGTGGTTCTTGATCTCAAATTATATTACAAAGTTATAATAAAACAGTATGGTATTGGCATAACAACAGATGCATAGATTAATAGAACAGAATAGAGAGAGCAGGAATAAATCCACACATATGTGGTCAATTAATTTACTACAAAGGAGCCAACAACATAAAATGAGAAAAGGACAGTCTCTTCAGTAAATGGTGTTTGGAAAACTAGACAACAACATGCAAAAGAATGAAACTGGATCACTATCTACACCATAGATAGAAATTAAGTCAAAGTGGATTAAAGACTTGAATATAAGACCTGAAACCATAAAACTCCTAGAAGAAAACATAGGCGGTAATCCTCCTGACATCAGACTTGGCAATGATTTTTTGGATTTGACATCAAAAGCAAAGGCAACAAAAGCAAAAATAAACAAGCGGGACTACATCAAAATAAAGCTGCCGCACAGCAATGGAAACCATCAACAAAACGGAAAGGCCAGCTACTGAATGAAAGAAAATATTTGCAAATCGTATATCTGATAAGAGGTTAATATCTAAAATATATAAAGAACTCATACAGCTCAGTAGAAAAAAGTCTGATTAAAAAATGGGCAGAGGCTCTGAATAAAAATTTTTCCAAAGATGCAAACGGCCCATGGATACATGAAAAAATAATCATCAGGGAAATGGAAATCAAAACCACAATGAGATGTCACCTGACACCTATTAATAGCTGTTATCAAAAAGACAAGAAATAACAAATGTTGGTGAAAATGCAGAGAACATAAAACTGTTGGTGAGTATATAAACTGATGCAGCCATTATGGAAAACAGTATCGGGGGTTCTCAAAAAATGAAAAATAGAACTACTATATGATCCAGCAATGCCACTTCTGGTACAGTAAGTTTTTACTTAATGTCCTCAATAGGTTCTTGAAACTGCAGTGAAACAAAGCATAATGAAACCAATTTTACCATAGGCTAATTGATGTAAACAAGAGTTAAGTTCCTACAGCATCTCATCAACGTTATATTGAAATGATGTTGAATGAAATGACATTGTGAGGATCTGGTGCATTTATTCAAAGAAAATGAAAACACAAATTCAAAATAAATATATACACCCCATGTTCATGCATCATTATTTACAATAGCCAGCATAGGGAAACAACCTAAGTGTCCATCGGTGGATAAATGGACAAAAAACTTGTGATACACAACACG
>NW_011888848.1:1541897-1555449 GCF_000151845.1 Pteropus vampyrus
CTTGCCATTTGCGACAACATGGATGGACACTGAGGGCATTATGCTAAGTGAAATAAATCAGAGAAAGACAAATACTATATGACCTTCCTTACGCATGGAATCTAAAAAAAAAACCAAGCTCATAGCACATCAGTGCTTGCCAGAGGTGGGGGGAATGGGTGAAGGGAGTCAAAAAGTACAAACTTCCATTTATAAAATAAATAAGTCATGGGGATATAATGTATAACATGGCAACTATAATTAATAATACTATATTGCATCTTTGAGAGTTGCTAAGAGAGTAAATCTTAAAAGTTCTTAGTACCAGAAAATAAATTCTGTAACTATATATGATGATGGATGTTAACTAGATTTATTGTGGTGATCATTTCACAATACATACAAATATTGAATCATTATGTGCAATCCTGAAACTATTATGTTAGTTCTATCTTAGTAAAAAAAAAAAGAGTTACTGGTAATTATTTCTTCTTCTTCTTCTTATTTTTTTGCCATTTCAGGAATAGGTGTTGAATTCATCAATTTCCTTTTCAGTTTCTATTAAGATAATAATTAAAATTTTCTCCTCAAATTAATTAATGTATAATACTTATCAGTCAATAATATTTGGATACAGGTGCCAAAATACCACTTTTCTTTCTTAATGAAAATAATTCCAAATCATTATAAATAAAATAATTTTATTAGTTAAAAATAATAATATTTGGAGGTGGGTAGGGCACCTTTTCAATTTGCATGTTTCTCTGCTTACTCTTCTCACACATGGCTTACTCTTACTTCTTTCGTTTCTTTGCTCAAGGTCACTTTTTCAGTGAGGTCTGTCTTAACTATCCTATTTAATTGCACATTTATATCCTTCACTGGGACTCCTAGTTCCCCCCACCCTGTTCTATTTTTTTTCTCTTGGACTTATCACTTTCTAACATACTATCTATTTACTTACTATGTTTGTTATAGGTTGTCTGTCTCCATGAAAAGTATTTTCCACAAAATAGGGGCTTTTTGTCCTTTTAAAAAATACTTTTGACCGATATATTTTAAATGCCTTTAGCAGTGCCTGGTACATAGGAAGGACAAAAAAAGAAGAAAAAAATAAGTGAGTAAATGAGATTGGAGCCTATCAAGGCATGGTGAGAGGGAGCGTTTGGACTTGAGCCTCCTTCCTATACAAGGAGAGCTTGAAGTTGAGAATTTAATAGTACTTCTAGATGAGGTTATAATTATAGTCATTGAGATACAGGAAAAAGATTGGAAGACTTTCATTGTAGAACGTAGATACTTTGTTCCAATAGTGAGTGTCACAGCCTGCAGTGCTCCATGAATTAAAGCATTGTGTTAAACTTGTGGTTATTGGTGAATAGCTCAACTATGTTACACTATGTTAAACTATGTTACACTGCATTTTTGTGTATTCAATATAAACATTTAAAATATGGCTTTATTTTTAAATTTATACCAGAAACCTCAAGAAACGTAAAAGGAGTGGCCCAATCTTTTCTCGACCTCTGAGAGGTGGCGGTAGAGACCGACTGCTCATCTTCCACTGCGGCTCCTTGTCTTCCTGAACTACGACTGAGCCCTTTTCTAACTGTGTCACCTGCAGCTTTAATTGATTTGCCAGTTTGAGCTGTAATTTAGAGATAATTTTTGCTACAAAGAGTTAAAATATCAGAGCTTTTAACCATTCTAAAATTTAGAAATAAGAATTTGAGACAAATTAGATTTTTCTAATAGAAATGTTCTGAGACTAAAGCCCTAAAGGGGAGTAAGGAAACCAATTAACTTTAATTTAAATAATCATGTCTTAAATAGCAAATGAACCAAATTCTATTGTTAAAGAACAACTGTATTAAATCCCTGAAAGGTTAGCTTCCAAATGGCATTAAAGCAGTGGTTGCATGTCTTACTAATGAAACAAGTTTCTGTTGGTCACTATAACCTCTGTTCGTAGTCTTTCCGAGCATTGCTATTGAGAGTAGAGGAGGGGAAAGATCGAGAGGGAATTCCCTCTGAAATTCCCACTGAAGTTCCTATTGTTAGCAACTTTTTTTTTTTTTTTTGGCAACAAACAAAAAAGCTAATCGTTTTATTCCTGGGGGAAAAATAGTACAAGAAAATGTGAAAGAAGCTTATTTGATTATTCTAAGACTCAAATATAGTGTGGTATATGATTTTTTGTTTGTACTTGCTATTTAAAAATAACATATTTATGGCTTCTTTTCAGCCCAGGAGGCACATGAGGCTATGGACCGGGCTGCAGTGGCCAGAGTAGGCTCTGAAGCAAGCACCAGCATGTGCTCCCTCGTGGCGGGAGTGGTGCTGGTCCAGTGCACATTCACCTTGAAGACAAAGACAGGGCCAGAAGACCAAGATCATTGAAATGCCTATATCTAAGTCCTACATCTCTGGATATTGCTTACCCACCTATCCTGTTGTTCTAGGGCAAATTCAAGGACAGAAGAACTCAGAGTGCCTGAAGGAAGATTGGATAACCAAGAAATGACTAGTCAAGATTCTGCTGTACATGTGAAAATGATGCCAGAATTCTGGAAAAGTTCAGTTTGCATCAAGAACTCCACAAGAAGAGTAGAAGAAATTATCTGTGGTCTTATCAAAGGAGAAGCTGTTAAACTTCAGATAGTAACAGACTTTGTATGACACTGAGTAGATTTTCCTAGAAAAGGAAAAGATCACCAACATGTCATAATATCATTGACAACAGAAAGCTAGTTCCAGATAAATGTCAAAAAAAGCTACTGCAACAAAGGAAAAATATGCTATTGAAATTGATCCTATTTTTACCATAGAAGTACTCTTATATGGTAGAATGGTATAGTAAATCACATGGTTTGCTTGTTGAACAAGCTTTACCGAAAGCTAAACTTAAAGAAATTGTGGCAGAATCTGATGTTATGCTCAAGGAAGAGTAAGAGAATTTCTTTGATAGACTATAACCACATAGTATCCCTGTGTTCATATTTTCAGCTGGTATCAGTGATGTCCTAGAGGAGATTATCCATCAAACTGGTGTTTATTATCCAAATGTCAAATTAGTGTCCAACTTCATGGATTTTGATGACAATGGGGTGCTCGAAGAATTTAAAGGAGGACTAATGTATTTAACAAACATCGTGGCGCCTTGAAGAACACAGAATATTTCAATCAATTAAAAGATAATAGCCAGATAATTTTGCTGGGAGACTCCCAAGGAGACTTAAGAATGAATGGCAGATGGAGTAGTGAATGTTTAACACATTCTGAAAACTGGATATCTAAATGAAAGAGTGAATGGGCTTTTACAAAAGCACATGAGCTCTTATGATATTATTCTAGTAAAAGATAAAATCAATGGAGATAGCCAACTCTATCTTACAGAAGATTGTGTAAACCAGTATTCTTCAAGACGTTCCTCCTGTGGGGCGACTGATGGAAGAACTGTTCATGTATGTGCTCATCTTGCTGAAAGATTTTTATTCATAACATATTCTTGCTTTTGAAGTGTTTCTTCTATATTACTGAAGTGTTTTAGGCATGTTGAATCCATCAACTGGAAGCTCCTTTTTCTCCACCTCTCTCAGCACATTCCTCACCATATTTTTTAACATTAAAAAAAAAATTTTAAAGTCAAAATTTGAAAAATAACTTCTTATGTTTGCAGAGTGAATTTTGTAGTTTAACGCTATTATGAAGTTTTTGAAATGTCTTTTTACATTGGGAAAATGTGAGGTGAGTGATGTTAAGTATTGCCATTTTTATGATTTGGATGAATTATGCTGATGATATCACTGTCTCCTGAAATTGTATTATGTTGGTTATTTTGTTTAGGGAAAATTGATATTTACCAGAAAATACTAGCACTTGGTGTTTGAAAAAACTTGGTAACTACATGTCACTAGCCATTATAAAATGTTCTGTATGGATGCACTGGTAATACACATGAAATGAAAAGCCTTTTCAATTCTAAAAAAAAAATAATGTATTTATTATGATTGAGATTACTATTTATAACTACAATGACTAAATTTCAGCCAATGTCTATAAACATTAAAGCAATCGTCAACAATGTATTAATAGAGTATATATTATGCTAAAATCTGGCAGTGGGCTAGAGATACATCCTGGAGATGTATCTTGGATGAATTTACATAATAGAGTAGAAAAAACATGAGTGTGGCAGACAGTTTGAAGTCAGATCATGGAAGACTTTAAATGCCATGTTCAAAGGCATTTTTTTTCATGCCTTCTCTATTTCTTCCTCCTCATGTGCTGCTACCTTTATGACTTAAGGAAAGCAAGTTAACCTTGCTGAGACTATCTTATCTGTATTATGGGGATACTAATCCTGTATTATGGATATGCTTGGAGGATTAATGGAGGTAAAGCTTGTGACTGAGGCTGGATCACAGTGGAAGCTTAATATATATTGGCCTTAGCATTGTTTTCTAATCACAGTGGAAGCTTAATAAATATTGGCCTTAGCATTGTTTTCTAATCACAGTGGAAGCCTAATAAATATTGGCTTTAGCATTGTTTTCCAGAAATGAAATGCTGCTTTCTGCACTCCCTTCCCCATCTTCACATCCTGTGCTTCATAAATGTTTGCTGTTTTTTATTTCCTTGTGGTATTTTTTTGGAAGAAGTCTTAAAAAACCACTACAGAATTTACCAAAAGAGAAAATAGCGTGGATTGACAGAAGAGGGCAAAAAGAGTTAAAAAGATTGATATACCATAGCCTTAACTTGCTGAAGCTACTTTTTCTTCAAAACATAGCTACTGCCTTTGCTGGCAACGTGACCTGTGCCTTGTTCCAATTACTGACGCAAATCAAGACAATTTTTTCCTGTGAAGGACTTGGTGAAATGATGCTATAGAAAAATCCAGTGCATTTCCATTATTGCTTGCTTAACAGCAATCTTATTTTATAGCAATAGGAAAATAATTTTGCAGAATGCTTCCCCATTCCCACATAGAAAGTACATAACATTATGTTTGTGTTGAAACTTTCTTTCAAAATGTCATAACCCCATTCGAAAGAGAATTAAAATCCCGTTATTTTAATTTACATCTAGCCACAAGATAAGTAAAGTTATCATTGAAATTCTAATTAAATAGGATGATTGACTAAGGTAGCACATCAAAGAAGAGAAGTGAATATGATAAGTCGAGGACTTATTAATTAGTCTGCGTGGAAGAAATTCCAGGGATGTCAAGCTGAGCCTGCTGCAAGGAGAAAAAAAGCAGACAAGAAAATGTTCGTTTCTTTGAAGTTAGGAACTGAGATAGTGATGGAGGTAATTGTGTCTGACTGGATCCAGTAATGAAGAGCTGTAAATCAGACTTCAGAATCGAAGGAAAGATTCAAGTAACGAATGTGGCTGCTCCCCCCTGCTGTGAAGAAACAGAATGCAGAGTGCACTAATTGACCCAGCCTATTTCCCAGTAGTTCTCTGTTATTATTTATTAATTTTTAATTTCTGAATAATTCACATCCTGGGAAATTATTCTTGACAGCCTGTTAGGCGTGCCAAAGTTAATGGAGGATGAAAGGACTGGTACCCGAATTAGCGGGGATGTAGTCACAGGCTACTGGATTTAATGATTTTGGAAAGAAAAATTGATTTCACACAGCGTGTCACTTTATACTACTTTTAGGGATACACCAGCTATTTGATTAATTGAGGAATAACCAATTCAAAGTATATTTGAAGTGTAAATGAGTCACACTGCTCAGCTGTTTATTTTTCCCTGTTTCTGAGGCATCTGAATTTTCTTGAAGCTGATGATTAAAAGTCGATGAAGACACACTTGCACGCTTCGTGAGTGCACACCTGTTTGATTTGTATTAAACCCAGAAGGGAGAAAAACCTTGAAATACAAGAAGAGATATTTTCACTTTTCTTTTTTCTCCCTTCTAATCTCTTTATGTGATTTTTTTTTTTTTTTATTCCAGCATATGGCACAGCAGTAGTTACAATCTGCAATGAGGCACAAGAAAATTTCTCATTTGTTTTACAGCCTATGAGCACAAGCGGAAAGAAGCAATGCTTGCTAACAAATCGAAGGAACAAGTAGAAGAAAAGCGTATTGAAAGAAAACAATGACTTTAATGAATAGAGGAAGAGGATTAATCTATTGAAAATGAGTGAGGCAGAAATATGTCATGGCCGTCCAGCCTGAAAACTCTGTGTCACTCATGGCTGTCCTCTTTCTGGTGAACCTATTTAGCTTTGGTGTCTCTACTGCTGCCCTCTTTGTCCATCTCTCTGGCCTAGTCCTCTAACTAGTTTCCTGAAGTCAAATCTTCCTCTTCCACCATATTCCACGGGTGCTTCTCCAAGTTTAATGGACAAACAGATCACCTGGGAGTTCTTGCTACTCTGCAGGTTAGATTCAGGTTTGGGTCCAGGGAGGGGTGTGGCTGAGATTCTGCATTTCTAACAGGCTCCTAGGTGAAGCTCATGCTGCTGGTCCTAGACCGGTCTTTGAGCAGCAAGGTCCTACAAAACTCGACAACTCACTTTCTTTAAAACACTGCTTTTAAGCATGTAACACTCTCATTCAGAAGCTTTAAGTGATTTTTAGTACTTATAATTAAACACAGATTCCTTAGTCTGGCATTCAAGATCTTTCTAATATGATCATAACCTGCCTCCCTGGCCATATGCTATGTTTCCCAGCTGTGTACTATTGTTTATGCTATTTCTTCTTCCTTTGGAATCCTATCCGTGCCCCAGGGAGTATTTCCACCACCACATCCCTCATGTTGCCTATTCTGACCTTCTCCCACTCGACAAGACACAAGTTCTCCTTCAAATTCTTTCGCTCATACTTTAGTTTTACCTCTTTCTTGCCATGTGATATCTTCAATCTTATATTATTGCTATAATGCACTTATTTCTCCCTGTGCACATACAGGATTGTGAGTTACATAGGTGGGGACCGTGCCTTAACTTTGTGTCTTTCCTAAGCAGCGGTGCAGCATACAGAGTATGTACTTAACAAATATTTAATTAAATGGAAATGACCTCAGAATAGAGACTGCCATGAATCCTGAGGAACTTTCTGCTCTGTCTAGACTTTGTATAACTATTCATTGTCCTCTCCAAAGGATTTAAAAACCCCTAAGGCCTTGGCCATCCAACCATAATTCTCACCCAATCTACAATCTCCTGATACTAATTTTTCAGCATTGTACCAGTTCTCAAACCATTGCTTCCACCTGTCCTACACTCCTGAAGGGTGTGGCTCCACAGCGGGGTTAACAAACTTACCCAACACCAAAGTTATTCCCAAGTTCTTCCTTCATCTTTTCTTTTCTCCTCTTTTTCCTTTTTGTGTACCTCATGCCCTTATCCTGCTATATTTTCCTCCTTAACCCCCTTATACCCTACCAAATATAGAGGATAAAAACATTTAAAAATATTTCTAATTTCATATCTACCGTAAAGATTCAGACAAAAATAAACCACAATAAGCAATTTATTTTTCAATCCCAGATCAAATGTGATACTTTCATCTCTTCATTTATGTATTACTTATTCCTTCTTTAGAAATATCTGTGTTATGATACTTTCACTTTGTATTATGGCAACAGTTTTGACATCTGTTTTCCTTGCTAAATAGTGAAATCCTTGAGGAGAAGATAATTTTATTCACTTTATTATCTTTAAAATCTTTCTGCAGAAACAAGCAAGTATAGATGTATAAATAAAATGCATTTATTTATCTTTGAAACTTCAATGTCCAGCATATAGAAGATTCTCTATAAGAAATCGTTGAGCCCTGGCCACTCTATCCCTCAGAATGGTCTATCAGTGAATGACATAATTTTGAATTTACTCATTTGTCATAGATTTATTTTCACTGACCTTTGGAACCACAGTTTCAAACAGCTTTTAGCCATACCACTTGGAGCAGTGAAGTCTGGAGGATGCCCCTAAAAATCCATAGTCATTCATCATTGGTCAGGCCCCAATACAAGTCTTGCATTGAGAGGATTATTAAACTGGTTTCCTGATTATGTAGTTTGTATATTATCCAATCTATTCAGCTCATGAGACCAGATAACTCTGTCTAAAATGAACAGGCAGATTTTTACTTTATAACAGTTCTAAAAGACTCACTAAGAACAACTTCCTTAAAGAAAAGGCAGTGAAAGGGAGTTCCAATAGCAGTATATATGAATATTAGTTAAAAGGCCAAAACCTGTAGCTAATAAGATAAAGCAAAGGGAAAATATAGAAATTCTTTTGGTGGAATGTTCTCAGCTGATATATTAAATTTAGAAACTCTTTTGATGGAATGTTTATAACTGATGCCAGCATAAGAATGAGGAGTGATTCAAACTATTAGTCATTAAGGAATATTACAGAGCAAAAACAGTGTGGCTCTGGTACAGAAACAGAACAATGGACCAGAATGGAGAGTTCAGAAATAGATCTGTATGTATGTGGGAATTTGATGTAGGATAAATATGGTAACACCAGAAATTGGAAAAAGATGCCTTGTTTGGTATTAGGAAAACTGGCTCATTACTTAGAGAAAAAGCTGGGCTTTTGCCTTATACTATACAAAGATGGACGGTAGATGGGTTAAAAACTTGAGTGAGAAAGGTAAAAATACAGAGCCAGTAAGAAGAAAATGAAGACTATCTTTGTAAAATTCAACAAATCAGAAAAGCACAAATAATAAATGAAAAATTGATGACTTAATTACGTCATTATTAAGGTTTTTTTCATTCAACTAAGGATACAAAACAGAGGTAAGAGACAAGGGGGAAATAGCTGCAGCACCAAAAACTAATAAGAGACGAACATCCGAATCAGTGCTGTCCACTAGATAGATGTGGGCCACACATGGGATTTAAAATGTTCTAATAATCACACTGAAAATAAAAAGAAGTGAAATTAATTTTCATAATATAGTTATACAATGTACTAAAAATATTATCATTTCAATATGAAATTCAAAAAGAAAATTATTAATGAGATATTTTAAACACTTTTTTATACTAAGTATTTAAAATCTGGTGTGTGTTTTACACTTACAGCACATCTCAATTTAGACAATAATTTTTATTGGATTTATATGATCTATATTAATATTTCATAAAAAGTAGATTTACATGCTCCAGTTGTTCCAAACATACTTAAATTTTTTCCAGTAAATACATTAAGTTCCAAGAAATACTTTTCTTTAATATTTGCATCCATGGTGACAAAACTGATTCATCTTTTTGAAAAGAATTGATTCGACTTATAAGCAAAAGCATATCAGTTCCAAAACTACATAATTCACATTAAGTAAATTCACTAATGCTTATATCGACTTAATATAATTAATATTAAGTTCAAAGGAGTATTTCGTAATTTGAAAAACAACTATAAATTTACCAATATTAACAAAGCATTCTTCAAAATTTTTCTCATTTGTGTTTTTTTCTTTTTGCAATCAAATTACATTTGTGTTTTTTTCTTTTTGCAATCAAATTGCATTATGCTATTATGGTTAGACTCTCTTGCACTTTGATACATGTTAGAAAAATGTGTAAAATTATTATTGATTTGTATTATGAAGAGTTTTAATTTCAACATAAATTCTTTTACTTGTCTGACTAGGTAAAAAATAACCTTCTTTTTGGAGTTTTCGATTTAGTTTGTTCATATATAGTTTGATATCTGTGAGAAAATGTAAATTGCAGTATTATTTTCTGTGTTTGTTTATTGAATATTTAGCAAGCATTCCTTCTATTTCCAGAAAATTTTGAATTGAACTTAATAGTAAATTTTTAAAATCCTTTCTGACTCTGTCAGTGAGCACTGGCAATGAGCACTGACAAGACCACTAAAATCATTGTCTTCTGTTTCTTTCAACAGTTCCACAAGTTGATAATAACTCATAGCACTTGCACATATGTGCCAAATGACTTTGAAACAACTGTACCTGTAAGACTTTTTACCGAGTCTGCTTCAGAAAACTGAGCACAAATGTTTTTAATATATTACACAGTGAAATAAAAGAGTAAAGGAAGCAAGTCTCTTGTTTTAAAATTTCAATAAATCTGGATTTTTGACCTACTAGAAACACATTTTGACTTACTAGAAACATTTTTAAAACATATCTAGCTGAAATTCTTCTTCGATGGTCATAACATTTTTTTTAAACCTGCACCCCAAATTCATTTTTTCCCCCTGATTTGGTAAGACTTCTTTCTAGTTTTGAAAGTCCTTTGAGAAATGAATATACTAAGTATTAATAGATAATGTTTCATATTACATGATTCATCTAAAGCTAAAGATAAGTATTTGTAATTTTTCAAATTATGAATCAATTGATCTTTGATAGTTTTAGAAATGTCTTGTAATCTATGGGCAATTGTTTGGTGGCTTGGTTGAGATCTTTCACTTTTTATAAATATCTTTTTTAGTCTTTTCTTCATAACTTTTAACACTATTTCCATAACTGAAATAATTTCTTTTACCATCTTTCTGCCTAAAAATGATTTTCTTTTTATTTTATTTCCTTCCTTCCTTCCTTTCTTTCCTTTTCTTTTTTTTATGCATGTGCAAAAATCCAAGACATTTTTTAGCGGAGAAACTCGGAGAATTTGTGGCCAGCAAATCTACATTTAAAGAATGAGTAAAGGACATTCTCTAAAGGAAATGATAACAGCAGGCTTAGGACTTCAGAAAGGAAGAAAGAACAACAGAATAGGTAAAAATAAGGACAAAAATAATAGACTATTTTTTACCTCATGAGTTTTTAAAAATCATGTTTGATAGTTTGTATTAGTTCTCTACTGTTTCTGTAACAAATAACCACAAACATAATGGCTAAAACAATACAAAATTATTATCTTACAGTTCTTAACATGAGAAGTTCAAAATGGATCTCACTGGGCTAACATTGAGATGTCGTCAGAACTGCATTCCTTCTGAAGACTCTAGGGGAGAATAGATAACCTTGCCTTTCCCAGCTTCTAGAAACCACTTGGCTCTTGATTTCCTTCCTCCATCTTCAAAGCCAGTTGACCAAGCTCTTCTCACACTCATCTCTTTTATTCTCTCTTCTGCCTTTCTCTACCACTTTTAAGGATCCTATGACTACATTGGGCCCACCTGGATAATCTTGTATAATCTCTCAGTTTTAAGGTCACCTGATTAGCAACTTTAATTCCATCTGCAACCATAATCCCCCTTTCCCGTGTAACCTAACATATTCACTGCTTCTGGGGATTAGGATGTGGCCATCTCTGGAGTAGGGGACAATATTCTGCCTGTCACAGAATTTAAAAATTATCAATCTGTCTAATGTGGTGTTCAATGTGTGGAGAAGAAATATTTAAGACATTACATTTAAAAGGTGAGACAGGAGAATCTCTAGAGAATCATCCTGAGAGAAAAAAGCCAGTCCTAAAGGTTATATACTACGTGATTCCATTTATATAACGTTTTTGAAATAACTAAATTTTAGAAATGGAGGACCTATTGCCAAGACAAATGGTTGCCAGGGGTTCGCATGGGGGAGCAGATGAAGGGAGGTAGATGGATTATAAAAGGGCAATTCAAGGAATATTTGTGATTTTGGAACTGTTGGATATCTTGACTGTGATGGTGAATATATGAACCTACAAGGGTTATAAAATTGTATAAAACTTAATACATAAACACATACGCATGAATATCAGTAAAACTAAGAGATCTCAATGTGATCAGTAAGGCGTATTAATTTCAATATTCTGGTTATGATGCGGGGTCTTCAAAGTCAGTATATATCTAGAGCTTTTTGTTTTTAATTATTTTTGAGGGGGATGAGAAGTATTGTGTTTAATTCATAAGTTAATCTTAGTTTATCTGCAGATTGCAGGATATTGATCATTTCTTTAGGATCTTAAAAAGTAGTTGGCAGAGGTGGGAGAGAGGCAAGTGTGTTATAAAAGGCCAATATGGGGGAACTCCTATACTGTTGGAACTGTATAGTAACTTGACTATGGTGGTGGGTACACAATGCTGCACAGTGATAAAATTATATAGAGAACTTAATACATCATACACACACCAATGAATCCAATGGGGAAATCTGAATTCAATCTGTGGATTGTATCAATGTCAGTATCCTGGTTGTGGTATTATACTATAGTTTGTAAAATACTACCATTGGGGGAAACTGAAATCAGTGTATGAAAGATCCCTCTCTATTATTTCTTACAACCATATGTGAACCTACAATTGTCTCAAAAATTTCAATTAAAGAAAAAGTGATAGAGTGACCTAATGGCAATAAGTTTTCCACACTTTACTCAAAATGATAAAATTCGCAGATTGTGATAAATTATACATGAACATTATAATCCTTATAGCAACCATTAAGAAAACTATACAAATATGCTCTAAAGAAAAATATTCATGCGATCTACAGGAAGATAAAGAAAGAGAAACAGAGGAAGCAAATAGTAAACAAATAATAAAACGGCAAGCTTACACCCTACATTTGAATAATTACTTTAATTCTTGGTCTGCATGCACCAATGGAAAGACAGATTGGCAGAGGGGATAAATTTAATTATCAATTACTGTTTAAGTAGCTATCACTGTAACATATGCCTTTTGCATAAACTGTTAAAATGGATACATTAAATGTTACATAAGTGAACAGAAAAAAATCCTCAAACTTCTGGAATCAATCCATTGACACTGGCTACATTGGTGGTGTGTTTATATATAAGAAGTGATGCAGGTGCCCACAATGTGCACTATGATAAAAACAATAATACTGTGTTACATGATTCAACAGTTAAAGTGACATCACAGTAAACAACCCATTACATCACTTTTACTCAGAAGTAATATAAATCAATTCAACCCACATTTCCTTGACCAAAGCAGTTTTTGGCTAATCTATCTTCAAGTGAAAGTACGTGGCTGAGAAGTGCTGGCAATTTATGTCTTTCTACCATTTGCTGAAGAATAAGACTGGAAATATTTGAGGCTACTGTAAAAGATTGTTTATGGAAGGCAAGAGAGAAAAAGTAAGAAAGTAGGAGATTAAGAAGGCAGGAAGAAAAAGTGAGGCAAAGCTAGAAATCTATTAGAAATGAGTGATAGAATGGGTGCTTTGGTTACCTCATAATTCTTTTAATCCCATCAGGGCCCTAGGCTATCTTTGTTCTCCTACCCTCCAGGTCTCTTGCTGGTGACACTCTTTGGCCAAACACAGCCGCAGAGCACATGAATCTGTGATGCCAACCATAAAGGTCAGCCTCCAATGACAATGCGTTAGGGTGCAGAAATGATCTTCAGCACACCTTGTCTTCTTCTTTCTTGATTTTTTCCTTTTATTTTGAGGGGAAGATATCCTTCCTAGAGGAGCTTCTGGAGAAAGAACACATAGGAATTAACTTTTTAAGTTCTTGCGTATCTGAAAATGTCTTTATTCTTCCCTCATATGTATTTAATATGTATTAGATAGTTTGACTGAGTCTAGAATTGCAGTAGCAATACTTTTCCTTGAGAATTTTGAAGGTCTTTCTCCTTTGTCTTGTTGATTCTACCT
>NW_011888848.1:1556569-1564470 GCF_000151845.1 Pteropus vampyrus
TTATCTATATTAATATATGATAACATATATTAATGGTTTAGACTTCTATTAGAATACAAAATGGTTCCTTGACTTGTATACAAGAACGAGATCTATTAAGAGTACTCAACACTATCTATTATGTTATTTGCTAATGTATCTACCTCCTAATGTTTTCGTTTTGTTTTAATCACAATTCAGTGTTTAAAAGATAAAGCTTTTTTTTTTTTAAACATTCACTATTGCTCAACAGTAAATACATGTGCTGTCCTAGATCATGAGGTTAGCAGTGCTTATTTTAATATTAAATAAAAGGATTCATTTTCATTGAAGCAAGCAGGGAATTAAGCTTACAACTTCAATTACCAATAATTAATTCCCCACACTGCAAGCCATGCAGTTTGCATTTAAACTCCCAATGCCCAACGGATAACAAAAATCTATTTTTATCACTTTTTATTTTCATAATTTAAGGAATACATCTTATTTCAATTAGGCATATGTATTTCCAGATTATAAGAGAGAACAAATACTCCTTCTAAAACACTAGGTGATTGGAACAGGGGAGACTTTTAAACATGACAAAGAAATTCTGAGATCTTTTCATTTATCATGCTTTTATTGAAGGAGTGCCTAATATTGTGTAGAACTAACTATCTCCTATACACGAACCTATTATTTACAAGCAGATGGATAATTTCCCTGATTTTGTTTTTCCTTATGCATTAAGCTATTCTTTGGTGGCTTTTCACTATCTGAGAAAGAGAAAACAATTGAGCACACGATTTAAAATGAGGTAAAATTAAGTCCTGCTCCAAAGCCAACCTACCACCTCGGGCAGCAGGTATCAGAATCAGATGAGCCCTTCAGAGATGGAGGCTTGACCTGGAGATGGACCTGAGAGACTGAGCTCATCAGGATGTTCTACATTTTGTTTTGTTTTGTTTTGCTTTGTTTTGTTTTCTTTTGTTTTGTTTTTTGATAAGCTCTGAACAGAAAGAAGCCACCAGGCTGTTGCTTTAACAAAGACGCAACCAGAGCCAAGTTCTTAAAGATTAAAAGAGGTGCCTGGAATTAGGTTCCCCTGGAACCAGGCAGATCTATGTGGGATGCAGAAAATAAGTCCAAGAAGCCTCATCTTTCAAGTATTAAAGGCATTTGTTTTCTTCCTGCTTATAAGTGTTAATTTTGCCTCAAATAAGACTCATAATTTATAACAGAATTAACCGTGTTATAATAAAATGTTATTTAAGTGAAACTTAATGAAGTGAAACCATGAATTAACTGAAATTACCTTCTACATTTGACTTTCAGGAAAAAGCATGCAATATCAGTCATTTAATAAAAAGTAATAGCTACAGTGGCAAGTTCTATGGTTAGTACATATCCATCCCAATCTTCAGTCCAAACATATCCAGAGTCTTGACTCCCATACCCTACAAGATCCTTAATATAGTAGTAACACATGAAAAAAAAAATCATACATCATACTTCCTATTTTAAGAAAATAAACCAATATATTTTTAAATGATTTTATTAACAAGGGTTAAGGTAAAAAGGATTTTCTGATACCACAATCACCTTAGTACTTAAAAATGGTAATAGCTATTCAGCCTAGTAATTAATCAAGCAACTTTTTTTGCAATTAAGAAAAAATATATACAACATTGATAAAGACCCAGCTATCACATAAAATTCAACCAAAAATTTCCAAATTAAAAGAGAAAAGGGAAAGATTTGTTGGACATTAGTATACAAAACAAACAAAAACAGATTTTATGTTCTTGCAGGCCTACAGTCACATTTACTAAAATCATTTAAACACATAGATCCACCACTGGCCCTGCCGTGCATATGCCTGATGCATTGCTATTAGCAGAGCCAAATATTTCCACCCCGGGAAATGAAACCTAAATGATATAATAAGTGATTTCTTTCCACATGACAAACTTAGAGAAAGCATTTAAAAAGTTTTTTAATTGCAGATTTTTTTTGTGAATGAACCACTCTGATAAAGAAAAGATAGAGAAGAAATTTTATTTTGCTTGGTAATGAAGAGCAACTATGTGACATTCATTGCTTGGTGTCTGGCTTTGTGATATTTTCAAGGTCATGCCTTCAACAATAAAAGTAAGTCACTCATCTTAGACTCTTTGTTACCTTCCTGCTCCACCCCATCTTTTAGACTCAACCTGTCACTTCATTTAAGGCTTTGGCTTCTTTTCAATGGTCCACTGATGTTTTTAGCACAGACAAGCAAATTCAACCCAGGAAGTTTATTGTGGTAGCACACGAATGTAAGTTTCTAAGCACAATGGACTTTATTAGTCCAAAATATCCCTACTAGACCACACAGCTCTAAGACCCACCTCCTAGTCATAGATACTCATGGGAAACAAAGAGAAGAACGAAGCCTCAAATTTGCTTGGAGAGATTGACCAGCCCTGGAGGTCTGGGATGAAGAGCAGCTGAATGCCGGACGGGTTTGCTATGACACAGCTGCTCTTGCCTGGGAAGAGGATCAGGGGACACTCATACCACTTTCCAAGATTCTACAAATGACAGACTTCTGAAGACAATAGCATACCACTAGCTAAAAACATCTGGGTAAGTAAACGGGAACTCAAAACAGACTAGATCAGAAAGCCAGCGAGATCTCTGTTGTTTCCCAGTTGGAACCAGAGGCTGTCTCAAGGTTAGCAGTCCGCCAAAGCTTGGAGATGTGTTGCTTTTCACAAGTCACATAGACACTGTGGCTGTTGTCTATCATTTAGGCATTTTTGAGTTGTTTTCCCACTAGTGATGATGATCTCATACTCCTCTGCTCTATGGCCACTGTTACCAAATTACCATTTTTGAGGTGAATACCTAGCTGGGGTGCAGCTTTGTCAGTATGACACCAACTCCTATTGCAAAGAAGTCCAGAGAGTTCTAGTGGCTGAAAATTTATTGAGGTCATAAAACTGGTTAATAACTGAACATGGACTTGAACTCAGCTCTCTTGCCTGCTGACTCCAGAATTCTTCTAACTATATAAGTCATCCTAGTGTTTAATAGATTCTTTTTCTAAAAGATTCTTTTTCCTCACTTTGATAAGTGGAGCAATACCATCCTTCTCCTCCCCCACAAAATGTTCACAACCTAAACCATGGAGCCAGTAAATAGGTTTCGTCTCATGGCAAATAGGAGTTAGGGTTGCAGATAGGATTAAGGTTGCTAATCAGATGACCTTAAAATAGGGAGATTTTCCTGGATTATCAGGGTGGATCCAATGTATTTACAAAGGTCTCAAAATGTGGAAGGAGGTAGAAAAGTCAGTGTCAGAGGAATATGAGAAAAACTTGACTGGATGAGACTGTTCTGTGACATTGGCCTACAAACTGGACCTGGGCCGGAACAGACATGCTTACCACAAACCCCTCTTTGAAGGTGTCTGATCAATGTTTATTCTGACATAAATCAGCACCCCTCCCCTTTCCCACTATGTACAGGCCACTGTCTTGACCCGGACAAGCTTGTAATTTCCCATACCTGCTAGCAGTCAAGTGCTAGTACCCATAACTATATCCCTTCCCACCTTTACCCTATATAAATCTTTGGCACCTGCCAATCGGCACGGGGATCCATTTTGTCTTGCAGCTGCCCAAGATGTGTCATCTGTAAGTTTCCCTTAATAAACTCTTAATTATCAGACTGGAGTGGCCAGTGTCTTTCTTTGGTCTTTCCTTGCCCTCTGCTTATAGAGGTAGATTGTCAGTACTAGGGCCTTTTCTTGGCTCTGCGTGTACTAACAACATTGCTGGCTTTGACAACAGAAGGGGACCACCAGCCAAGGAATGTGGGCAGTTGCTAGAAATTGAAAAGTCAAAAAACAAATTTTTCCTAGGAAAGCAGTGTTCTGCCAACATCTTGATTTTAGCTCGGTGAGATTCATTTTTCTACTTTTGACCTCCAGCACTGTAAGATAATAAATCTGCCTTGCTTAAACCACTTAATTTGTGGGAATTTGTTACAGCAACAATAAGAAACCAATACACTCTCCAAAGTTTCTAAAACACACGATAACAAAACTCAATAATACATCCTACTATTTCTTAAAAGTACCTATTCTTCCTTTGAGATTTGATCTTGACAAGTTTTAGCAATTAAGAATAATAGCAAATACTCAAGTATAATACATATTGTATATCAAGAACTGTTCTAGATATTAGATATATTAACTCATTTACACCTTTTCAGAACATTATGAGACGCATTCTAGTATCATCTCCACTTTATAGAGAAGAGAATTGAGGCATAGAGAAGTCATTAAACTCGTCCAAGTTCACAAAGCTAGAAAGTTGCAGAACTAAAATTGAACCCAGAGAGTCTGGCTCTAGACTCTGTCCACCGCTATGCTATTTTGCTTCTCTCAATGGAAGTGGCCCACCAGCATCCTTACCCAGAGTCAACATGGATGATCTTGCCTTTTATCCAAGAGCTAAACAAAATTGCTTATGGAGATACATTTTTTTTTCTAGTTCATAAATTTTTCCTTTGAAATATTTTTAGCTTTTTCCTATAGGCTTCCCATACTGCTACTTGATCTTTCTCCCTCCTTAGCACTGAGACTTTTCATGTGTCAATCATCAAAAATTTTTGTCTTGCAGATATGGATTATTCAAGAACCAGTCAACATGTCTATGGTTTCTCAGCTCAGTCGTCTCTCTTCCTTCTTGCCTCTTGCCCTCTTTAGATACATTACCCCACCTACTAGTCTACATGCAATGAAGGGCAGAGGAGGTGACAACAAAATCTACAAACTTACTTATTGAAAAGCTCTGACCAAAGAAGAGCTTTGCCCGTGGTTGTCTACCATAAAGCTTTTTTTCTATTTGTTTTCAAATGAAACTTAATCTTCTTGTGTTCCTATAATATTTTCTATTTCATTTCTTTTGTCTTCAATTTTGTCTTTATTTCTAAGATAGGCTTTTGAGATTTGTTCATTTGATTCATTCATGTTATACACCATGCTCACAGATGATCTCCATTATCACAGATGATCAAGAATTGGCTTTTATCATAACTTTTTGTTGTGATTGTTGTTTTCCTGTCTCTAGACACAAAAACTAAATCAGGGAGTCAAAAATCAGTTTTTTCTTCTTCAAGTCTTCCTTTCCACTTTAATTACGCTTCACTCAAAGTGATAATCCGTGAATGGAATTGGATTAGGAGTGGCTGATAAGTCAGTGGGGACTGTCTGAAGTATTTTCGAAAAGGGTTTTGTGTAGACATCTGGGCTCTGTGGAAGCATTTGGTGATCTATTAGCAGATGTAGATGTTCATCAGTAAATGCAGATGTATGTTTTGGAGGTGAGCTGGATATTGCAATTGCCATACACCCACTGCGCCTGCTGTAGGAAGTCAAAAACGACTTCATGATAAATTTCTACTGAACTCCTGCATGGAGGAACTTGGGTCTGGGCAGCACCATCTGTTTCAACATCATCATTTTTCTCAATCCTTAGAGTGTTCAAGAACAAATAAATAAAACTACATAAAACCACACAGATGATACTGTGGATGCACCTCAGCCTAGAGATGAAATGGAACCCATTTCATATGATTCCCACTTGAAAAAATGAAAGCTGTCAAAATAGAAATGTTGAGTAATGTGTTAAAGTCATGAAGAAATTAGACAGGGCTGGATCTCAGAAATATTGACCTCTCAGGACTGTGTTAAGATGGAGCAACCTGTCTCTCTCAGTTCTTTTTATCTCTCTCTCTTTCTAAGCCAGACCCTGCTGGGTTTCAGTCCTGTCGGTTACTCTTCTCTGTATTGCCTGCCAATTATGTGCTATCTTGCTCTGGGGTTGATGTTTAAAATATTTAAAAGAAGATATAAATCAATCTGTGAAGATTTGCGTAATTTACTGGATACTTGCCTCAATTTTCTGCTTAATTTTTGCTTTGGAGACTAGTTATACAGTGAGTGGATTGCCTTTTGCATCAGAGGTCATTGCACACAAAGTTTGGAAAGCTTGGTTATTAACATGGACTCCTGTACTCAGACCTCTGGCAGGAACCTAAATCAAACGGAATATCAGTTGAGAGACTACTATTTGGATGTTCTACTGAGGTTTCATTGAGGTTCAAGCTTTCAAAACCACATAACTTCACACACACACAAACACACACACACACACACACACAGCTTCAGCTTCAAATTGGTTCATGAGGTGCACTTTTCAAAACACTGGTTTGGGTCACACGGGCCAGGGGAAAACAGAGGAAAACAACATTTGGGTGATATTTAATTTGATTCACTCCAGCTCTCAGGATTTAAGGTAAATTATTATGACTGCCATTTCTGACAGCCAGGTAAGCAGGAAAGAAAAGTACTTTCAAATCTCAGAGAGTCAGAGAATTTCATAAGAAAAACAGAATCTATGTGTCTTAAGAGGCACCTGAAACAAAGATAACTAAACATCATATTTGCAGGTGGTTATTGGTTACACAATATCTTTTAGTTGGAATAGTTCTTTAAGTGTTACTACATAGACTTTATAATTATTTTACAATTTAAAGACAAAATGATAATCTCTCTTGTTGTAAGAGCAATGGTGAGATTGTATTCCTTCCTCGACAAGTTCCTGCCGAGGCTGTAGAGACTTGAGGCCAGAACACTATATGTCCACCAAAACCCATTTCTTACCTTCTCGGCAGCCAGTCAGCCTACATTTCCCAGCCTCTTCTACGCTTAGTTGTTACCATGTAACTGAACTCTGCTCAGTGAAATATGGTTGGAAATGAATAAAATTACTTCTAGGCCCAGGCTCCCCTCCCCCAGTCTCCTGCAATAATCTTCATACTCTCTCTGATGTCTATCCTCAGATTGTATGATCCAAGAGAGGACTTTGAGACCTCAATTATTTTGAAGTCACAAGACAGAATGACCACAGTGGACATTGTGAGAGAAATTTATATCGTGTGAAGCCACTGAGATCTTGGAGTCTGCTATAACAGCCAGCATTAGTTACCCTAACACAGAAATGGTCTTGCATCAGAGGTCATTGCACAACGTTTGGAAAGATAAATAATAATGTAATTATTAGCAGACTTGAATAAATAAAACTGCATTACTTTTACACATTAAATTGTATTTGAATTGAGATCTCAAAATCTGTACTTTTCTATTGCTGTAGCATCCAATAACAAGAAATTAGTTGAAAATTCAGCCATTTGATCATTGTGCTGGTTGTTATATCTAATGATTGGTTCGTCTGATATTGAAATTAAATTAACAGGAATTTAAATTCAAGAGGCTAGTTGTTTTGGTGTCATAAAAAAATTTTTTTTAATTTCACTTCTCATTTATGTTAAGAACAAGTAATTTTTGTTTTCTCGTCTGTTTTTTTAAATCACAGTAACAGATTGTTTTCTTTTTAATTAAAGTAATAACATTTTATTTATTTTAAGAGTATCTCAATGATAGCGTCACCAGTTACGTTTGTGTATTGAATCTTTTGTTTGCCAGAAAAATGTCCAAGCGAGCCTCTAAAATCTTTTAGGAAAAAAATGATAAGGAATATGATGTCAAACAGTGAAATTTTTTATTATAACATTCGTTATAAGACTATCCTGCAAAACACAAAGTAGTAACAGAACGACAAGAACTTTATAAACAGCATGCTTTCAAATAATCTGAAGATATGATAGGAGAAAAAAATGGAATTTAAAAAATAAATCTCAGTGGTAGGACTTGGATGCCATTGGGAACACAGATTGGAAGTTACTTATTAAACAAGGGCAGTTTGTTCTGGGTCTACACCACAAGATGGCTTCAAAGGTTTATAAAGGAGGTCGTTTGGGTACTCTCAAATGCTGAGTGTTCGGTAACCCTCCTTAGCACATTCATATGGGAGTGAGAGTGCATCCAGCAG
>NW_011888848.1:1564520-1575758 GCF_000151845.1 Pteropus vampyrus
ACACACACACACACAGCTTCAGCTTCAAATTGGTTCATGAGGTGCACTTTTCAAAACACTGGTTTGGGTCACACGGGCCAGGGGAAAACAGAGGAAAACAACATTTGGGTGATATTTAATTTGATTCACTCCAGCTCTCAGGATTTAAGGTAAATTATTATGACTGCCATTTCTGACAGCCAGGTAAGCAGGAAAGAAAAGTACTTTCAAATCTCAGAGAGTCAGAGAATTTCATAAGAAAAACAGAATCTATGTGTCTTAAGAGGCACCTGAAACAAAGATAACTAAACATCATATTTGCAGGTGGTTATTGGTTACACAATATCTTTTAGTTGGAATAGTTCTTTAAGTGTTACTACATAGACTTTATAATTATTTTACAATTTAAAGACAAAATGATAATCTCTCTTGTTGTAAGAGCAATGGTGAGATTGTATTCCTTCCTCGACAAGTTCCTGCCGAGGCTGTAGAGACTTGAGGCCAGAACACTATATGTCCACCAAAACCCATTTCTTACCTTCTCGGCAGCCAGTCAGCCTACATTTCCCAGCCTCTTCTACGCTTAGTTGTTACCATGTAACTGAACTCTGCTCAGTGAAATATGGTTGGAAATGAATAAAATTACTTCTAGGCCCAGGCTCCCCTCCCCCAGTCTCCTGCAATAATCTTCATACTCTCTCTGATGTCTATCCTCAGATTGTATGATCCAAGAGAGGACTTTGAGACCTCAATTATTTTGAAGTCACAAGACAGAATGACCACAGTGGACATTGTGAGAGAAATTTATATCGTGTGAAGCCACTGAGATCTTGGAGTCTGCTATAACAGCCAGCATTAGTTACCCTAACACAGAAATGGTCTTGCATCAGAGGTCATTGCACAACGTTTGGAAAGATAAATAATAATGTAATTATTAGCAGACTTGAATAAATAAAACTGCATTACTTTTACACATTAAATTGTATTTGAATTGAGATCTCAAAATCTGTACTTTTCTATTGCTGTAGCATCCAATAACAAGAAATTAGTTGAAAATTCAGCCATTTGATCATTGTGCTGGTTGTTATATCTAATGATTGGTTCGTCTGATATTGAAATTAAATTAACAGGAATTTAAATTCAAGAGGCTAGTTGTTTTGGTGTCATAAAAAAATTTTTTTTAATTTCACTTCTCATTTATGTTAAGAACAAGTAATTTTTGTTTTCTCGTCTGTTTTTTTAAATCACAGTAACAGATTGTTTTCTTTTTAATTAAAGTAATAACATTTTATTTATTTTAAGAGTATCTCAATGATAGCGTCACCAGTTACGTTTGTGTATTGAATCTTTTGTTTGCCAGAAAAATGTCCAAGCGAGCCTCTAAAATCTTTTAGGAAAAAAATGATAAGGAATATGATGTCAAACAGTGAAATTTTTTATTATAACATTCGTTATAAGACTATCCTGCAAAACACAAAGTAGTAACAGAACGACAAGAACTTTATAAACAGCATGCTTTCAAATAATCTGAAGATATGATAGGAGAAAAAAATGGAATTTAAAAAATAAATCTCAGTGGTAGGACTTGGATGCCATTGGGAACACAGATTGGAAGTTACTTATTAAACAAGGGCAGTTTGTTCTGGGTCTACACCACAAGATGGCTTCAAAGGTTTATAAAGGAGGTCGTTTGGGTACTCTCAAATGCTGAGTGTTCGGTAACCCTCCTTAGCACATTCATATGGGAGTGAGAGTGCATCCAGCAGCATCTCTGGGATTTCTGACCATATCAAAGCAAACTGAACCACATCATCAAGGAGCTCTAATGAGATAGTTTGTCTAATTGAGGTGCCTTAAATTACCATGTAGTACAGCATGAAAAAAATATTATTTTTATTAGCTGAATTATTTCTGTTAGCTCCAAACTAGAAGTTCTAATATCGAACCATGATATAATAAATGCATTGCAAAACATGTTAAATGTCAAGTTTCAAATGAAAGAATTCATATGAAAATACTAAGATTTTGCCTTAAATATTACTCTTAGACATCAATATCCTATTGCCAAGTTTGCCCAACCAGAGAAAATATTAACCAGAAATAGGGCCCAGCTATACAAATAAAACCTAATTGTGACATCACTGTTTAGTTATGCTCTTGTTTTAACAGACAATACAGCTCTGATGTCAACACACAGGCGGAGTGCGTTGCTTCAGACACCATCCATTTAAGAGTTTTTCTTTAAGTTTTTTATTACTGAAGATAAGCTTTTTTTTGACTTACGAAGAACCCAATCATAGTTAAGTGGGGAAAATTTATATAGCATTTGTCATGATTGCCTTTCCATCAAAAAAATTGGTTGGCTAACAGCGAAATATCAGAATCAAATTTCCCATTTGATTAAAATATGATCTATTTCAACGTGAGCCACTTTTGTTTTTAAGAAGCACTGAAAATTATCCTAAGAATTGTCCCCATCAGTCAACTGGTCTGTATCATGAGATAGATCAAGATGATTCCCTGGGAACGAATGGAGTGTGACATGTAACAGCAGAGGCAGGAATTGCCACTGTAGGCCAACTTATCGCCACCTAAGGGTATGTGTTGCTTTAATATGTTAGTTATAACAAGAGGAGAAAGAATAAGGCTCATCTCTGGTGACTGAGATGTGGTTTAAGATGGATTTTAAAAAATAAATGCAGAGTATTAACAACAGAAAAGGCTTTCTTTGCTTTTTGAGAGATAGTGCAGGTTTGAATTACTTGCTTTAGATCTGTTCAAAGAAATGGTTACAATGGGAAAAACTCCCTTTTCATGGGTTACATATATGGAGGCGATTTGAAAATTTTTTTTCTTTTATTTTTTGGTAATTTTGTGGGATGTTAATTTGGGTCTGTTATATTATGTGATTAAATGTTTTAGATGCTATTTTGCTAACAATCACCCCCATAATCAAATGCAAAGGATTTCTTCAGTTTCACACGAGTAGCTATCGACAAAGAGAACTGGACCCAGGAATCTTTGTTTCATTAGTTTTCTTATACTTCTGACATATTTGTATATACTACATATATGATTTTAAAGGTTCTCTTTTAAGCGCACTCCTCCCACAGAAAAAGTATTAGTGTATTAATAGACTATGTCAGTTATTTTTTCTGCCATGTTATAAACTAGAAAGTTGAATTTCCCAGCTTCTTAGAAAAACTTGGATGGTTTGATTTTTAGTCCCTCGAGTCCTGTACTCGGTTGGAGTTTTATTTTCCCATCCGTGGTCCGGTCTGAAATTCTTTGTCTGCAATTCAATCTCTATGGCTTTAATCATTTTGGATTGTACCAATGACTTTTCAGTAATAAAAGAAATGAGGAGCCAGGCTTGGCATGGGACAAGGCTTTTCAGCTGGAGTAAGATGTTGCATATGAGTTGTCTACCCACAAAAGGGTCCACTGTCAGATTAAATTAATGCTGCATGTTTTAATCATTAAGGTAACAGCAGCATATGGATTCTTTGCCTCTCTGTTTTAATCATTTTAATGCTTTTACCAGCTAGATCATCAAATGATTTCTTTTGAGAAGTCAGAATTCCCATTTTATTGCAGAGAATATCTTCTACATGGGACAAAAATAAATGCTTCAGGTTCCCAAAAAACTAAATTGCATTATACATCAGCATCTGGTAAAATTTATAGCTACCACTGTGTCCTTCAGTGGCAAAATTTAGAGGGACAGGTCTGTGGTCACCATTAGCAAATGGAACCAGCATGGGTCCTAAATTGCAGAGTTGAAGAGGAAGAGATGAATTGTCAGTCTCAGCAGCTGAGATTGGAGTGGATTATTTTGTGGACCATGGACAGCATTTACACGGATGAGTTGAAAGAGATACTGCTGACGACGCCCGTGGGGGCTCTGAACACTTTGCCTCAGTTGGAAATTGCTTTATGCAAACTTTCACCTCACAGGCTGGTATCTGCTCTGCAAATGTTGGCAAGAGGACTTGGTGCGCTCGGGAAAGTCCCCGGTGAGCAAATCAGGACACACGGCTCCTAGACCTGATAGACCTGAGAAAGTACATTTCAGAAAAAGACGTATGGTGTTTTGGCACCATATTATATTTTTCTCAGCTGTTTAGGCTATGGCTAAATGAAACCTGGAACATAGGTTCAAAATGAGAAAAAAAATCCAGTGTACTAGTTATTTTGTGTGTGGGTGCCAAACACATGTTTTAACTGATTTTTCACTAATTTTGCTGAATTAAAACAATCATTTTGTGGACTCTATAGAACTATTGCACTGTCCAATGTATTACCACAAAGACTGACGTTTTTCATAGCTTGAATATAGCTTGTTCTATGTGTGTTATAGTGAATTATATCACTCAAGCAAGGTGAGTTGCATATGAATCTTTGTGTTAGACCTGCGCTGTCCAAATATGGCAGTGTATTAGTCAAGGTACCACTTTGGAAACAATATGTTCGAAGATTTATTATGAGGGAATTGGCTCACGTGATTATGGAGACTGAGAAGTCTCACAATCTGCCATCTACAAGCTGGACACCAAGGAGAGCCGGTGGTGCAGTTCAGTCGCTGTCCAAAGGCCTGAGACACAGGGGAGCCGATTTTGTGACTCCCAGTCCAACGGCAGGAGATGAGATGAGATGTTACAGCTCAAGAAGTGAGGCAGGAAAAAAGGCGTAAATTTTTTCTTCTTCTGCCTTTTGTTCTATTCAGGTCCTCAATGGATCGGATGATGTCCACCCGCATTGGGGAGGGCAACCCACTATATTGAGTGCACTGATTTAAATTCATCCAGAAACATCCTCACACACACTCAGAAATACTGTTTAATCTGGGCACCCAGTGACAGTCAAGCTGACACATAAAATTAAGCATCGCGATTAGCTACTAGACTTTCAGGGATGGTGAACACTTGAAATGTGACGGGAGATATGAGGTAGGTACTGAATTTTGAATTTCACTTTACTTTAAAAACTGAAGCAGTGTAAAATGTTTTTCCATTAAAGACAACTTTATTGCTTTTGTAGACCCACGTTTCACATTAATCATTGAAAATTTAGTGTCTGAATTGAGATGTGCTGTTGGTGTAAAATACACACTGGATTTTGATGATTGTGTATGAAAAGAGTGTAAAATATCGCATTAGTAATTTTTTATATTGATTACATGTTGCAATGATATTTGGAATACATTGGGTTAAATAAAATATAATATTAAAACAACACTCATTTGTTTCTTCTTACTGTTTTTGCATTGCTGCTAGACAATTTAAAGTGACACATGTGGCTTGCATTTTATTTCAGTTGGATAGCACTGTGCTAGACACTCAATGTACGTTATTTCATTTAATCCTTACGACGGCTATCATCATATTATTCTCGCTCTCTCTCCAGTTTACAGATGAGGAATCTGAGAATATGAGGAGTTAAAGTATTTGCAGAAAGTCAGACCACAAGGGAATGGCAGACTCAAGACGATACCAGGTCTGGTGACTTGGCAGCCAATGCTTTTTCTAGGGATTCTTCTGGCCCCACCTTTCCAGAAACTGCCTCAGCATCCAAACGTACTTCTGATGAGCAAAACTGAGTTGTAGATTCTAATATAACAGTTCATCATTTTTTCATTTATCTCCACTGATGGCTTCATAGGAAAAAATGAGAGAGTTCTCTTGGCTGACCATTGCAAAATGTAAAGTGGTGAACCTTAAGGTTCTTAGGTTCTGTTCTACAAGTGTCTCCTAAAAATTTTGAAAACCAAACACATATAATTCATTTATTTCAGGAATTATGCTTATATTTTTGTTTGCTTCAATTGTCAATGCTTAAAAAAATGTTTCTAACCCAACAATTATGCTTCTGATTAAAATCATATATGAAACTGACGTGTCCATTTTTTACTGATTCGTCCATTTTTTAATGAGAAGTGAGTCATATGTTTGGAAAATAATTAATATTCTTTTGGAACTAAATTTATTTGAAAAAATGAAATATTTATATAAGTGGTATATTTTAATATTTGTTTTGTCCTTGTTTCCAGTATAAGTTTGCTTTTTGCCTAGGTAGGAAAAACAAAAAGATAATCTGGCAGCTCTATATATAGTGTATTTCCTGAACAGGTAAAGATAATTTTTTCTTGCTTCCATTTGAGACTTTGGAAATTCTATCGCATTTTTACTCTGAGTTCTAACACCGGCCAGATGCAGAAGCCTAAAAATGTGACCGAAAAATTCAGATGCGTGAACTCGTAAACGCCGTTTTTGATAAAAGAGAAGTAGGATTTTCCCAAAGACTGTAAATTCACCTAGAATCCTTTTCGGCAGAAGGGCCTGCAAATACCCTCCCTCCTCTTGGCTCTCAGAGCCAGAAGCTTGTATAATTTTACTGCAATTGAGTGTCCTGCCAATAGAGGGCACCAAAGGATGGGAAAGTAGTTCTTGATGACTGGTTTATTTCCCCAGCACAATTCACTATTAAAAAATAATTAATTAAAACCTTTGAAAAGGCATCTTTTCACCTTGAAAAAAAGGGGATTCGGCCCTGTTATCCATATGTGCAATGTCGTCTCTGCTTATCCAGGCATGGCGACGCTTAACAGAGCACAACCTGGAGCTAGGGTGGGTTGGTGCATGGGTGGTCTCTGAAGGGCAGAGAAAACTGCTTCGGGGCTCTTTTACCAGAAGACAAGATCCATGTTTCCTCGGCTGGGACTCTGCCCAGGAGCTTTACTTGCACTCGTCCTTCAGTGCTTCACGTGCACTAGTCTTTGCCTTCACTGGGAAGTGTATTGACTCGGCAAATGTTTCAGTTCTTGCCGTGTGGCAGGCACTTGGTTAGTTTCTGAGGAAACCAGGTACTAAAACAGACCTGGCTGCTGTGGCCTGCAGTCGACTGGGCAGCAAAGACGTTAACCAAACAATCGCACAGGCACACAGTACAAACTTATCTTGACAGAGTGGTGTTTGAGCTGAGATCTGAAGACTGAATAGGAGTTAACTAGGAGACGTGGAAAGCGTTTTGGAAGAAAATTCCAGGCAGAGAAAACAGCAGGGGCCACCTATCTGAGCAAGGAAGGACATGGTCACTCCGGAAACTGAAAGCCAGAGTGGCTGGAGCCTGGAAAATGAGAGGAAAATGGCTGAGACCAGACAAGGGGCAGAGTAGTATCATGGAAGGACCGATGGCAACATCACACAAGGATTTCGTTGGACGAACAATGCAAAATCCTTCATAAGGAGATGATATAGGCTTAGATTTATATTTTTTAAAAGACCACTCTAGATGTTTTGTGGGGAATGGATTAGAAGAGGGCAGAATCAAAAGGATGATCTCGTAGCAGCTCAGATGGGAGATTTCGATCATCAGCAATTTCAAGATTAAACAGTTACTTGTTGGGCAGCCTTAGTCTAGGCTGTTGATCTTCCCATAAAGTCGCCACATCTCTCTGTCATTAAATGACCATTTCAAGAAGAGCTGGGATTGACCAACAACATTGTAATGTGATATCTAAATACATAGCCAATACTGATATAAACGTGTATATGCATAGAAAGACACCTGGAAGACTATAACTAAGCCATTACTATTGTTATTTTTAGAGAGGAAGCATCAATTTCAAATCTAGATGTTACTGTGTTGTCTGAAAAAATTTAAAGTAAGCCTTAATTGGTCTTCTAATTAGCAAAATCCATAAAATCACCGTCATTACCAATAAAAAGCTATTCAGCTGGGAAATTTAAAGCTCTTCGTGGAGCCCCGATAATCTCCCCCTCCATTAAATCTCTCTCCTAGAATCTAGAGAGTCTTTCCATTTTGGGACCTTCTAGCCCCAGAGAACATAGATTTCTCTTACTGCAACTCTTTAGAGATACTCAAAAGAACGGGAGGACTAGCTACAGAAGCCCTCCCAGCATCCTTTGATCTTTTCAGTAGCGAATGTGTCATTTGTAACACAATGGTCTCATTCTTATATGTGAGGCTAAAATGCAGCCACTCCGTGATGCTTTTGAGACTCCCTGAACTCCAACTAACTACCAATCTTTCTCTCGATTTGTGTATAAGTTCTGCCATATCTCCAGGGAAGTCATTTCCACTTGCTTGGTAAATAATTAGCCAGGCTGCCTTTGGCTATAGAGAGGATTATAAATATTTTAAGCACTGCAAGTGATTGAAACCATCTCTATTTGATTTCATCTATGCCTGCAATGCTTTGGGTGAAAACTTATCTCTAAGTACAAAACATCCTTGGGCAGGTAAATGTTCTAGGTGTGAGAATAGGTGTTGCTGAGGTTGCTATGGTCAGCGGGCATTCAGAAACATGCTACCATAAGCCTGTAGTTTAAACCTTTCCGATTTTAGCTGACCCCAGTTAATTTTCTCACGATAAGAGAAAAAAAGACATTTTTCAACACAACCATTTTTATGCTGACAGGATTTTTTTTAAATAGACTTTAAATTTTTTAGAGAAGTTTTAGGTTCACAGCAAAATTGAGTAGAAAGTACAGAGTTCCCATAAGCTTCTTATCTTCACATACGTGCAACTTCCCCTGCTTTCAACATCTCCCACTAGTGTGATACATTTGTTACCATGGATGAACCTACATAGATGCATCATACTTCAGGGCTCACTCTTGATGTCCTATATTCTATAGGTTTGAACAAACGTATAATATGTATCCACTATTGTTTCACTGTCCTAAAAAATCCTCTACATTCCGTCTATTCCTCCCTCCTACCCTTCCTCTTGACAACCACCAATCTCCATAGTTTTGCCTTTTCCAGAGTATCATATACTTGGAATCCTTATAGAAGTTTAAAAATTATTTCTCTCATCATGAGTTATAAAAATATAAAAGTTTCCATTAATATAATTGCTTCTCATCTTTACAGTGACTTCTTTGTGGTTGCTGTGAAAACCCAGTGTCCCGCCGAGACCACATCTGTATCTGGTCAGTGGTACAGGGACAGCTAGGTGAGAACCACAGCCAAGGCAAGTGGGAGTTGAGAGGAGAGGGCTGGTGTGTTGTGTGGGGGCTCCATCCATACCTTGCAAAGTATTTGTTCTCAGCTCTTTCATGTGACTTCTGATGAAAATAGTAACATGTATCTATTGATTCACAAAGTTAAACACTACAATGGTGCACAAAGTAGTTGTTGTCCATCCCTTTGTGCTCTAGAGAAAACCACTGTAAATGGGCTCAAACAACATGCTGACTTTGTTGAACAGGATATCACAGCGAATATTCCAGGCCAACTCACAAAGAGCTCATCTTTTTAAAAATACACAAAATTTTTCCCTCTCTCCTCTGGTAACTAGTAGTCCATTGTCCATGTCCATGAGTCTCTGTTTGTTTGTCCTGTTCATTTGTTGCTTTTAGGTTTATATCCCACATATAAGTGATATCATATAATTTTCAACTTTTTCTGTCTGGCTTATTTCGCTTAGTATGATTATTTTAAGGTCCATCCATGTTGTTGCAAATGGCAGTATTTCATCTCTTATGGCTGAGTAATATTCCATTAAGATACACAAAATTTTATTTAACTAATTCTCTACTGATGGCTACCTAGATCATTTGCAAATATTTGCTGTGAAACACCAGCAATGAAGATTTATATGCCTCTTTGCAGACAAATAATATTTTTGATTATTTTCTTAGGATGAATTCCTAGAAGTTATACTGCTGGGCCATAAGGTAAACATGTTCCAAACTTTGATATATATTGCCAAATTATAGTCTCACCAAAAGTATATGAGATTATACTTTTCTACATCCAACTCAAGGAAAAAAATATTAATCTTTTAGTTTTTGCCTATTTGTTAGGTTAAAAAGTTTAATTTTTATTCTTAATTAAAATGTTAATGAAGTCAAATCTTCATTTCAGTGCCAGTTACACAAGTACATTTAATTTGAGAAAATTCAATGAGCTATATATTTGAATTATGTACTTTTTTGAGGTAAGTATCATATTTTTGTCCTTCTTGGGAGGGGAAGGATTTCTCACATATTTCTTAGGCTACTTAGGGCTGTAAGTAACAGAAAAGTCCAAATCAATGATATACATATATCTCAAAAACTCTATAGCTAGGGCGGGATAGGGTTGATTAATTCAGCAGGTCATCCTCAGTGCTTCGATTTAGTTCCTCTCATGGATGCAAGATGGCTGCAGCAATTCCAGGCATTACATGCAAATGCCACAATATCCAGTAGGAGGAAAGAGACTATTTTTTCCTATCTGTCTATCTTGAATATTGAGGAAAATCTTTCCCAGATACTTCCCTCCTCCCCCAAGGCTTGCTCTCTCATCTAATTAGTCTAAATTTTATGGTATGTCCATACCTCAATCAGTCAATGGCAAGAGGAATGAAAACACCATGACTGGCCTAAAGGAATACTGATTCACCCCCTATGGCTGGGGCTGAGGCCCACCCTCCCTGCAATGCATAGCTGGTGCAAAGCAGCAGTATTTGCTGCAGGTTGAGTATGTTTAGGGGAGCAATAGGAGATTAGATGGGACAGGATTAAGACAGACCTGGTTGCCAGTTAGGATAGATTTGAAAGGAGTTACCACAGAGTGAGAGAGAGGTTGGAAAACCACCTGGTAGTCTACATAAAAGATGGTTAAAGTCAATATTTGTTGGGGTTCCGCTCTGTGCCAGGTAATGTGCTAAGTCTTTGGGGAAACAGAAAGCAGACTTTATGGACACTACGGTTCAGCAACTTGACTCCAGGAGCTTGTGATTCCGTTGTATTAATAGGCACAAAATAATACTGATGGTTAATAGTTACCGAGAGCTTACTACAGCTGGGCATTGTTTTTAGTACTTTACATGTATTGACTCATTTTATGCTCACAATAACTTTAGGAATAAGCTACTATTATCATCCCTATTTTAAAGGTGAGGAGATTGAAGCACAGAGGTGAAGGAACTTGCCTGGAGTCAATGGGCCAGTACATGGGGGAGACGGGAATTGAGCCCAGGCAGTGGGACTTCAGAGTCATGCTCTTAACCATTTACTATGCTGCCCACGAAACCCATATGGAGTTAGAATGTTAGTAATACGAACAGTGGGCTGGAGTAGAAGCAGGAGGACTAGAAGAAGGAGTAGCTATGAGTATATTCACATCTGACATTTACTGAGCGCTTATCATCAAACAGGAACTGCGTTACATGCTGGTTATACATGGTCTCACAGAACTCTCACAGTTCTGGTAAATAGGTACACACTCTGTTCCACTAGTGAGGAA
>NW_011888848.1:1577283-1579791 GCF_000151845.1 Pteropus vampyrus
CAAACTTTGATATATATTGCCAAATTATAGTCTCACCAAAAGTATATGAGATTATACTTTTCTACATCCAACTCAAGGAAAAAAATATTAATCTTTTAGTTTTTGCCTATTTGTTAGGTTAAAAAGTTTAATTTTTATTCTTAATTAAAATGTTAATGAAGTCAAATCTTCATTTCAGTGCCAGTTACACAAGTACATTTAATTTGAGAAAATTCAATGAGCTATATATTTGAATTATGTACTTTTTTGAGGTAAGTATCATATTTTTGTCCTTCTTGGGAGGGGAAGGATTTCTCACATATTTCTTAGGCTACTTAGGGCTGTAAGTAACAGAAAAGTCCAAATCAATGATATACATATATCTCAAAAACTCTATAGCTAGGGCGGGATAGGGTTGATTAATTCAGCAGGTCATCCTCAGTGCTTCGATTTAGTTCCTCTCATGGATGCAAGATGGCTGCAGCAATTCCAGGCATTACATGCAAATGCCACAATATCCAGTAGGAGGAAAGAGACTATTTTTTCCTATCTGTCTATCTTGAATATTGAGGAAAATCTTTCCCAGATACTTCCCTCCTCCCCCAAGGCTTGCTCTCTCATCTAATTAGTCTAAATTTTATGGTATGTCCATACCTCAATCAGTCAATGGCAAGAGGAATGAAAACACCATGACTGGCCTAAAGGAATACTGATTCACCCCCTATGGCTGGGGCTGAGGCCCACCCTCCCTGCAATGCATAGCTGGTGCAAAGCAGCAGTATTTGCTGCAGGTTGAGTATGTTTAGGGGAGCAATAGGAGATTAGATGGGACAGGATTAAGACAGACCTGGTTGCCAGTTAGGATAGATTTGAAAGGAGTTACCACAGAGTGAGAGAGAGGTTGGAAAACCACCTGGTAGTCTACATAAAAGATGGTTAAAGTCAATATTTGTTGGGGTTCCGCTCTGTGCCAGGTAATGTGCTAAGTCTTTGGGGAAACAGAAAGCAGACTTTATGGACACTACGGTTCAGCAACTTGACTCCAGGAGCTTGTGATTCCGTTGTATTAATAGGCACAAAATAATACTGATGGTTAATAGTTACCGAGAGCTTACTACAGCTGGGCATTGTTTTTAGTACTTTACATGTATTGACTCATTTTATGCTCACAATAACTTTAGGAATAAGCTACTATTATCATCCCTATTTTAAAGGTGAGGAGATTGAAGCACAGAGGTGAAGGAACTTGCCTGGAGTCAATGGGCCAGTACATGGGGGAGACGGGAATTGAGCCCAGGCAGTGGGACTTCAGAGTCATGCTCTTAACCATTTACTATGCTGCCCACGAAACCCATATGGAGTTAGAATGTTAGTAATACGAACAGTGGGCTGGAGTAGAAGCAGGAGGACTAGAAGAAGGAGTAGCTATGAGTATATTCACATCTGACATTTACTGAGCGCTTATCATCAAACAGGAACTGCGTTACATGCTGGTTATACATGGTCTCACAGAACTCTCACAGTTCTGGTAAATAGGTACACACTCTGTTCCACTAGTGAGGAAGCTGAGCCTTCGAGATGTTGAGTCATTTGTCAAAGGTCAATCTTGTATTTGAACTTGGGTCTTTAAGACTCCAAAGCCTAAGAATTAGTCAATTCTACTATATTAATATAAAAGCTATTTTTCAAATAGAAAACAGGGAATTCTGAAAGAAAAAAAAAGCACGAAAGCATGTAAAGGTGTCCCAATGCCCCCCTTTTATTGAAGAACTTTAAGAAAATTTAATTTAAGCCTTGGCTGGTCTTAATAGGCCTTCACATAGTCTATGGTCCTCATCAGACATGATGCTTTAGGGTACCTTAATTTATTGTTTTTCTTGAAGGAATCTAAATCCAGAATACAGAAACTTTTTCTAAACATTTTTTCATGAAAAAAGTGATGTATATTAAAATTTTATTATACAGTTATAGTCTTTCAGTAGTACTTTTATGTATGTAATAGGCACCTCATATTTTTTAGATGAACATAAGCACATCTAAAATAATTTTTTTTAGATGAATGCAAGTTAGTTTTAATTTGTATACCCAACCAGCTGTTTGGTAGCTAGCTATACTCACAAACTAAGAGCTCCACCCCCACTCACCCGCTGCTAGGTTCAGCAGCTAAGGAGCAACAATTACCTAGAGGGTTTTTTCCTTTTGTTTTCTGTTTCCAGGGGGATTCCTTCAAGCCCTTCTCCAGATGTAAATGTGGCACATGTGGTATTAGAGTCTCGACTTTTCAAATCTCCTTTTCTTTAGTAGGATAACTGGGTGGAGCAAAGGAAATTGTTAAGGGGTATTATGGTTTCTTTCTCTTCTAAGCTGAGTTGAATCCTGCCAACATCATCAGTGACCAAAGTCACTGCCATCTGTCAGTTGTGGGTGGCCCAAGCTAGTGGTATCCTTCTGCTCCCAATGGACAGGTAACTCGCTTACAAAAAAACCAATACATCACATCTGGAACTTATTGGCAGACTAAAAAAAAAA
>NW_011888848.1:1579841-1591773 GCF_000151845.1 Pteropus vampyrus
CTGCTAGGTTCAGCAGCTAAGGAGCAACAATTACCTAGAGGGTTTTTTCCTTTTGTTTTCTGTTTCCAGGGGGATTCCTTCAAGCCCTTCTCCAGATGTAAATGTGGCACATGTGGTATTAGAGTCTCGACTTTTCAAATCTCCTTTTCTTTAGTAGGATAACTGGGTGGAGCAAAGGAAATTGTTAAGGGGTATTATGGTTTCTTTCTCTTCTAAGCTGAGTTGAATCCTGCCAACATCATCAGTGACCAAAGTCACTGCCATCTGTCAGTTGTGGGTGGCCCAAGCTAGTGGTATCCTTCTGCTCCCAATGGACAGGTAACTCGCTTACAAAAAAACCAATACATCACATCTGGAACTTATTGGCAGACTAAAAAAAAAAGAAAGAAAAAAAAAAAGAAATCAGTCACAGAGATAGAACTCCCTGCTTTTTCTTGGAGCTGGTTGGTGTCTGTTGGGTTTAGGCTTGTGGCATATGGGCAGAACAACTCAAGAAAGTTTTCCAATGGTATAGGCCAACTGAACATACTTTTCTGAAGCACAACCTTTTACCAAAAATGAAAAGGGGGAAAAATGGCCCAAACCAAACACACCCAAACCAACTCACTTCTTTGGTGTGCCACAGAAAATAAAACTGCCTGTCATGAAGATATTCGAATTTAAATTTTTGCCAGTTCCAAGGAGAAGGTAGGGTTAGCTGCTTGGAGAGATAATCAGCGTTCTAACAAAGTCCCCAGCCCTAACACTATAATTAGTAAACACAGGTGGTTCAACTTCTTGCTTCCGCTTCCTTAGATATATTCGAGATTACCGGGGTGAAAAGAATGACAGGATGGGGGGAAAAAATAGAAAACATGTAAGGAAGTAACTTTATAAATAGTCAGAATATAGTATATAGTTTTTACATCGGAATGATAAAAATAGATGAAAATCTCTAAAATTATTTTCTTTTGCAATATTTTGCACACATATACGCATCTGGCTTTATTCGTCACAGCGCTAGGGTTTACACGGCATTGTCCCTCATGAGCACTCCAGATAGCAATACACTCAATTTCAAATATACACCATAACTGATATTATAAGAATATTCAGAGTAAAGAATTTGGGTGAATGAAAGGAAGGGGGGCACTATATTTGAAAAGAACTCTGATGTATCCCCGGAGAGGTTGAACAAGGAGAAGATGTTAAAGGAACACTCGTCCTGTGGTCAGCCAGGGACTTACACGCATACACTCTTCTCCAGAGCGTTGAGCATAGAGTGGAGCGCGTGTCGGGTAGGAGAACATTTATGAGCTCCGGCCTCAGACAGACTCAAATTTAACTCCTGGCTCTGCTGCTTACTAGCTGTGTGACTTTGGGCGAGTTCTTTAAATTCATTGAGCTTTGGGTTCCTCATCTATGAAATGAGAATTGTTAACATTTTCCTAGTAAGTTCTTTATGAGGATTAAATAAGATAATGTGTTAAAGCACGTAGGGCATAACAGGCACTTTTGCCATTGTTCTTCATTTCTTCTCCCATCTCGGTCAGTGTAGTGGTCACTGTTCTCCAGGTTAATGTATGGGCTTCTCAGGGACGATGGTAATTTTGGCAGAGTGGAATGTGGTCTCTTGTACCTTACACTCCCTTTTCTCTTTTCTCTTCCTTTTCTTTTTTTCTCCTTTTAATGATAGTACGATTACCAAGTCCTCATAGAAGAGCTGATTCGTTTTCAATGTTCCATTTCCCCAGCCCACTAGGAAAGCCTGAAGTATTCCTGTTTGGTGAAGAAACCTTTTTCTAATTGCTAGAAGAAATTCACAAACTGTAGGGCTTGATTTCCCGCCCCCTGCATCAGAGTAATAAAGAGAAAAGAACAGGAAGGGAGCTTGTCTTGAAGTTACTGAAGGTCAATTGGGAATTGTGCTTGTCTGTCTCTAAGCCTAGGTCCTTGTTGATTCCAAAGTGATTCGGGACATCCTAACTGTGCCTCCAAATCACCAATTGTGTTTGTCTGGATTAGGACAGTGCACTTCCTTCCCATGCTAACATGGTGCTATCATGGACTCCTTAGTGTGTATGAGTTTTTCAAGGTACAGCTGAGTCTATCTGTTTTATATCTTTCATAGTGCCAGCTACTTATTTAGGAATCCAAGAAGCAGTTGATAAATTCTGAATGAGCAAGTGATAAATTAACGAATGAATACCTTTAGAATAGTATTTCTTCACGTTGTGAAACCTATGCTATCTTTTGATCAATACCTCCCAGCTCCCAAATACAATACCCTTCAAGAGGGCCCTGCTCCAAACACAACAAACTGTATTTTTTACATATCCCACCAGTTAAAACTTTGTGGAGCTTCACTTCTTTAACGTCCTTTCTCCCTGTCTCTGAATTATACATTAAAAAAAAAAAGAAAAAAAGTATTATTGGATCTGCTTTCTCCTGACGAATGTTTTGATTTATAGCCCATGTCCCCAAGGATATCTGCACCATTTTAGATCGGAGGCCCCAGAAAGACAGGGGCATGCCCATCCAAACATCTGCCATGCATAGGATATGTTAGGTTCTAAATAAGTGCTTTTGATAATGACACAAACGACAGCTTTGGAGAAGCTTGAGTGCTCCACCATCACCGATTACATGTAGCAGTTCAAAACCAGATTAAATGCAGACCTCCCAAGAAGAGTCCCAGTAGCCCAGTTTGAGATGGAATGTATGGTATTCTTCAACCTTTCTTCCTTAAAATCTGTCTAGCTTATGCCTTTTCGTGTGCTTTTGAAGTAGAAAAAAATCATATCCTCTACCAAAACTTCTCCTGACTCAGGCATGTAATATTATTAATGAAGACCGAATGGCTAGAGTTTAATTTTTTTTAATGCTTTCAACATAAACCATAGGATTCTAGTAGCTAGAGGTCTGCTTATACTTTTTGTGTGCATCGAGTATACAATGAAAAACAGGGAAAACGGCATGTAATTTTAGAGCAACCAAACACATGGTTTTTCTCTTTCCTTTGGGATAAAAATTTCTTCCTGTAGAAACTAAGGTTATGCCCCTACTTGTGCAGCCCAAGGAGAGACACTTTGATGTGAAAGAGGATCCTGGTGGGGTGACGGATACAGAAACCAGTGTGTGACTAGGAGGAGCCTCCAGAAACAGGAAAAGGCATTGTCCCGAGGAGGGGTTATTTCATGCCTCTCTGTCGTCATTTGGGCTGTCTGGTTTATTTCCTCCCCGGGGTTGGTGTGAGATGGAAGGAGAGTACTTTGTTAATGAGGTCAAGAACAAGACTGCCCATTTTGTAAGGTGGTTAGGGCTGAACTTCCAGATTTTATGAAAAGTGACCAAGAACAAAATTAATTTAGGCTTCATCTAAGCAACTGGCTAGGAAGTGAAAACTCCAGTTAACTGGTATGTCTAAACAACATCACACAACTTGGTGGGATTGATTTCCAAAGAAATGCTTTACTTGGTCAATAGTTAAGGTATTATGTAGGTATGTATAAGACTGAAATTTTGACCACAGCGTGGTCCCCTGAAACCAAAAATTTGCTAAAATAAAAAGAATTTGATTTTAAGTTTCATATCACAAATGAATCGCAATGCTTAGAGCTGGGAACATTCGTGAACTGGTATTATGGGATGGCATTAGCAATGCCATTGTGTAGGTCCCATTTTCTTCAAGGGCCTTCTCAGCACACACCCACCAGGCTGGACCATGCAGCTCCCACTGGGAACACTGATGTGTGAATCCTGGGAGAATCTTCTATCAAATGTTTGTCATCTGGGAGCATTATGCGAGAGTGGCCAAGGCCGGTTCCATCTGGCATAGGTACAAGGTCTCTGGCCACATTCTTTTCACTATACTTAGCACTGAACTTCTTCAAAGTGCTTTAGAATACTTTGTGTTCATTAGTTTTCACACCAGTACATGGTGTAGAGAAATTTTAATATTAGACTTCTTATTTTAGAGACCAATGAGCTGATAATCAAGAGGCTTAAGGGATTAATCTGCACACCATCACCCAGAAAATGAATTTTAGAGCCAGAGTCAGGCTGCACAGATAATGCATGAGGCTCTAATGGTTGCATAGTCCACAGAGAGCACTGGCCCCTGCTCTCAGAACCAAAAGGAATCGATTTTCACTTCACGGACCCTGTAGGAACCTCTCTCCTCCTAAGGCCCAGTGAAGCCCCAGTCAACCACACCTTAGGACATGAACTTGGTATGAACTGCTAGAGGCACTCTCTGAGCTGAGTCGGGCTCAACTCACCTCTTTGTTCTAGGTCTTGCGCAAAGACCCATGAGAGTTTGAGATGAGCAGGATTTTTTTTTAATCTGGAATATTATTATATAAAAACAAACACCAAGTGCTTTAGGGAGCATAAGCTGAATAATAAGCCAAAATTAATCTTATAAGGCCCTTCAACATGATATGGCAAAGGTACGAGACACCCTCCATGTGCAAGACCCAAAGATGAATTAATATAGTCCTGACTTTCCAGTTCACAGCCTTCTCAGGCAGACAAACATACGCATCCATCTATACAACAAGGCAGACTGTATAATTGCTACAATGGCAGAAGAACAAAATGTTAGGGGTGTCCAGAAGAGGAAGGAGACATTGATTCTGACCAATGAAGTCTGGAAGGTTTCTCAGAGGAGATGACAATAGAGTCGAACCTTCACAAATCAGATTTGCAGAAACAGAAATGACCTCTGAGGTACAAAGCAGTATGACTTGCCCAAGAGCAGAATCAGTTCTATATTCATCCTTCCAGCTGCTTCAGAACCATCATTTGAAAGCCACCAGGGACACATGCTATACTGTAAAGTTCAGATATTTTTATTCTCAGCTCTATTTTGCTCAAAAACCCCAGAATGAGGCGGTGACAGAAATGACCCATTTTCCCCCTCATTTTAGATAATTTTGTATTTAAATTCTCACTATTGGGGACTTTCATGATAATGAGATTTATCCAGAACCTTGCATCAGTTTTAAAGACAGATTTTCATTTAGAGGAAAATTTCCAAATAGATCAACCATGGATTGAAATCCATTTATGTTTCCTACATTGCTAACTGGCGTTTCCTGAAATATTTGCTAATTACTGAATTATTTTTAGTCAAGATCAAATCCCTTGGTTTTTTTACTTATTTAAGTAAGGACTAAATGAATAGATAAGGCCAAATCTATGTCTCTATGGAAATAGATTAAGAGGTATAAACATAGGATTAGAGTTAACTATTAAGCAGGGGAAACTGGTCATAGTGTGTAACAATGAGCTTTTTTTTCACATGCAAAAATAGCATACTTGTCAAAGCACCCGGTATTACACTGAGAGAGGTTTTGTAAATACTTTCTATTGATATCTCCCCTTTAAAAGTGACTTTCTGAGAAATGTATAATGCAAAATATTAGGCAATCCTGGCTGTACTGGTATGTGTGCTTGGTTTTCAGGTATCTGTTTGTGTGGAAGCTTCTGCTTAAAATAATTCTTACAGCTCAAACTTTGGAATAAGATATTGGGCACATGTGAATCTGACAGTGAGAATATGTATTTGATTTTTGCCCAGAAAGCTTATTATGTCACCTGATCATACATAGTATTGGCTGCAATATTTTGGCTGAGACTCATACAACACTATTCTAAAGTTAATTCATTCATTTGGTTAATCAATATTGAGCACATATGATGTGTCAGAAATTGTATTACATGCTGGATAGGCAAGTCAGATGGTTCTTCTTTGGTTTTTGCTCCAAAGAAGCTTATAATCTTATACAGTAGACAAACAACATATGAACAAATCAACACTATTTTATTGAATAGAGAGGCTATTGGTTATAAGGTACATCATTACTTTTTAATCTCTTGGAAAGAAAGGTCAATTAAATTATGATTTACCCCAATTTCAGAGATGTTACAACGTAGGGGAAAAAATGTATACCTAGAACCACTGAAACAGTATTCTCAAGGAAAAAGCAGACTGTGACAGACTATCACAGGGGATCTTTTAATAGTGATGGACTCTGATGAGACACACTTTAGCTTAGACCTGAAGAATAATGAGAAGTTGGTCCTAATACTCCAGCCCATGAAAGACTATCCCAGGCAGCAGGCAGAGCCTCAGCCCACAGAGGCAGGACAGCATGAGGCAGCTTTGAGGTGCCCGAATTCTACATCACCAGTTTGGTAGCAATTGTCTTGTTTTCCAACCCTCCGGCTGAACTGTTCTATAGAATTCTAAGCCATTGAGGCATTTCCCTTTCCACGTGGCCCTTTGCAGTGGTTATAGTTTTCATGCTGTTGTTCTGTGCTCTGCTCCCACAGCTGCTTACAACCCATCTTCTCTCACTGCTGCTGCCTATGTGGGGACCGTATCTGCTCTCTCCCACCACACACTAGCCCACGGCCTGCTCTCTGCTAGAGGAGCCAACCTCTCAATCAAAGTGAATGCCACTTCTTTGGAAATCTGGGGTGGTCTGACCTGATATTTTAGTTTAGTGGCCACAGATATTTTAGGCCCCCAAGAGGTAGTCTTGCTCTTTCAATTTTACTGGCCCCACTGTTTAAGGAACTTGGAAGAGTTTCCCCTGGGACTGGTCTGGAGGTACCGTTGAATAACACCGCAGTGTTTTTCTTCCTCCCCACAAAGGACCAGCTGGTGCTTCAGAGCAGCATGAACCTTCTGGTGCTCAGCGAACTCAGAGTGAGACCACTCCTTCCTATGCGTCCCTACCCTTCCAGGTCAGGGAAAACCTTGCCTTCCTTTGTCATTTAGGACTGAATCTTGATGCTGCCTCTGGTTTTCTTTATTTTCCTTTCCCTGGATAATTCAATGCCCTTGTGCCTTGGTATTATAAGACTCGTAATACCACCTGTGGATTTTCAGATTGTCTCATCTCCCTAGGCTTCCCTCCACAAAAAGAGAGATAGAGAGAAGAGATAGTGCTCACAAACTGTATCGCTGCTCACTTAGCTGTCCACAGCCTGTATAACAGCAGTATAACTGTTGGGGCAGTTGTCATAAACCCTTAGCACAGGTGCTGACAGTCTTCAGAAAGAAGTGCCTGTAAATCCTTTTATTTAGACAGGGAGGAAATGTAGGTCATCTGCAAGGTAAGTTTATGACACATTTGAGACAAATATACTCAAGAAAGGATTTTTAAAAACGATATGAAATGTCCATGAATTGTTAATGGATACATAAAATGTAGCATATTAATATAGTGGAATGCTATTTAGTGATAAAAAGGAAACTTTGTAACATAGATGAAGCTCAAAATCTCAAAAATTATTAAATGAAAGAAATCAGATAGGAAGGAGTACTTATTTTATGATTCAATTTATATAAAATGTCCAGAAAAGGGAAATCTGTAGAGATAAAAAGTAGATTAGTAGTTGTCTTGGGTTGGAATGGATATGATTGCAAATAAGTATGAGGTATTTTTACAGGGTGGTGGAAATGCTCTAATACTGCATTGTGGTAATGGTTACACAACTCTATATTTACTAAAAAATCATTAAATTGTAAATTTGAAAGGGTGAGTTTTATGGTACATAAATTATACCTAAAAACAGATGTTAGAAAAATAAAGAAGTATGATGTATGACATCACGTGACATCAACCATCCAGTTCTAACTCCATTAATGCTCATGGCCTGTGTACTACAAGGCATTTCACTAACTTAACTAGGTTCCAAAAACCAAGATTTAATGAGCCCTGAGTATGTGCCAGTAATCGTGTTCAGATATATCCTTTTATCTAATTATTGCAAAAATGAATTTGACTTTAGTGGGGGTAGAAACAGTCTCATTTTAGATGATATTATCTGTCCTTAGAACTGAAAATGGATCAAGGTAAAAGGAAAAATTTAGATGTAAGGGAAAAGGAGAAAGTGCACCGACCCATCATAAATCAAGTGTAACTGCTATATCTTTCTGCAACATTTATAGTCAACTAAGGCATTAGTAATCCAAAGTCTGGAAGGATAACACATATCCCTCTACAGCCCCAGCCGCTGCTTCTTTGTCCATCCTTGAGTTCCTTGAGTTCATGTGAATTACTTTATAGGAGCAGATCCAGTTTGTTCTATGTGTGCTGACTATATAGGAAGGCCTTTGACCTTGGGGACTGCTTCTAAAGAGCAGAATTGGAATAAGTTCCTTCTCTCTCCATAGTGGCCCAGTAATAGAACTTTTTAGGAATAGGCTGATTTACATTGCGACCAAAGCCTTACAAGACTTCACAAGTTATAGATAACTGGATATGCAAAAATGGATAAACAGAAAGTAAAGCATTTGATTAAAATATAACAATAAATTTAAACATTCCATTTTCTCATATTTTTATATTCTATTTAAAAACTGGGCAGAACTATAAATCAAGTAAAAACTAGTAAAATTTTATGTACACCACTATATGTATATATAGTACATTAGTACAACAAAAACCTACTAAAATCTACCCATTTTACAGGTTCTACAGGCCTATTTATTGAAGTTTAAAAGATGAATGAAACAAGGTCCTCCCCTTGACAAACTTAAAATCTAACGCCAGAGAAAGATGCTGATAACTAGTCTAGTATTACAGAGAAAAGAAAATAATTCTACTTACAGACATGAGGAAATAATTCTATAGTATATATCAGTGTAAAAATTCCTTTCCTATAAAATTTCAGTATTAAAGAAACCCACTAGTGCAGTAGGATTATATTTACATTTTAGATATAAAGAAATGTATGCAGCGACTTCTCCAATAGTTATAAAATAGTAAATAACAAGAGGAAATAACGATTCAATCCCCAATCTTTTTGCTCAAAAAAAAAAAAATTAAAAAAAGTAGGCTGATTTAATTCCTACTCCAAGCTCAACAAAGAGGATTCCCTTGATAGCCAAGAGGCCAGGGCTGTTTGGGGGTGGGTTGGTGAGTAACGACTCTTTCTCAGGCTGCTAAGAAATCTTCAGGTGAAGTTAATGGGTTTGGTTTTGTTAATTCCCACTGGGCTGGTGGTAGCAGAGACCTAGCTGCCATGCAATTGCTGTTGCTCCACGGTTGAGTTTCTCTGGCTATTTCTGGAGGTTAAGCCAGGACCAGGACAGGTAAGATTGTCCTGACTGTAACCAGGACTAAGGAGGTAGAGACAAGCCTTTCTCATTCAAAGAAATTTTTCAGAGGAAAGTGATTTTCTTCTTGGGTTATGCTCAGTCACAAGAGAATTTCTGGCTGGAATCTGGCTAATCCCTTAGTGTTACAGTTCTTAGCAACCAGATGGTTTTGCTTCACACCCACACTGTTTATGAGGGTGCAGGGTAAATCCAGGTTGTGCAGATCAGAATACATTCAGCTTTCTTCTATTTGTACTGGAAGTACCATCACACTTATGTTCTGTCTCAGTGCCAGGGCTAGACACTGGACCTACCTCATTCCTTCTACAATAGCTTTTGGATCAAGTCACCACACTTCCCCTTGATGCATTTTTCTAATTCCATATCTCTTGGAAAAAGAGCAAAGAGTTATTGAATCCTTTTTTCTAAGGGAACCCTGGCCCCTTATTCTATTTCCATTCACTTCTTCAAATCCTATTTTTCCTAACGCCTTACATCCCATTCCTCCTTAATCTATTCTACCATAGCTTTCATTCTCACCAAAATTTATAGTGATAGCAGGCTAGCTAAAATCAATGGCCAAAATTCTTTATGACATCATCTTGTTAGCCAATCAGCGCATCATTAACCACTCTCTCATTCCTAAAATATACTTGGCTTCCCTGATGCTGTATTCTTCTAGTTTTTCTCCTACACCATTGATAGCTTTTGTTTTCTTTCCTTGGAATGTTCTTTCTTTGCTCACCTTTTTTTTTTCTTTATTTCTCTTTGAGCACTCCAAGGGCTTGGTCTTAGTTTCTCTATTTTTTTCTATGTCCTCTATAGGCAATCTCATCCATTCTCACAGTTTGAAAAACTACCCAGATGATGATAATTTTCAAATTTACTTTATCAGATCTACCGAGCTCCAAATTCACATACCCAATCTCCTCCTTGATATAAAATTTGATAACTAATAATAATTTACAACCAGAATTTTTGGTTCCCTTCCTAAATCCTTTCCTTTCTTTACCATTTCAGTGAATGACATCAATATCTATATAGTTGTTCAAGCTAGAAATATAGAAATAATCTTTGATTCCTTTTCTCTTCTTCCTATGTCCAGCCCATTAGCAAATCTATTCAGCTCACCCTCTGTCAGGGTAAGAAATGTCCAAAACTGTAGAGAATTTTTATGAGTTTATTTGAGTCAAACTGATGACATTGCTAGGAAGCAAGATCTCAAATGCTCTGGAGAATGACAGTTTTACAGTTTATTTTACATATTTGGATTTAAGGAGGGAACCTCAGGAAGATTACATGAATGTGGGAGAAAACAAGGCAGGGAAATCTCTATGATTGGATTATAAGAGAGTTAACAAGATTATGTGCTCTCTTGAGGGTGCTTATGCTTCTGAGGAATCTGAAAAAGAGGCATTTCAAAGGTGTGTTAATCTAGACGCACAAAAACAATACACAGGGCTTGATTAAGGCAAAGATAAATCTTTTAGTAGAGAAGTTATATGCCTGGAATGTGACTACCCACTGTGACCTACTCAGTTAGAAATTTATGATCAGTTCACCTTGGGAGGTTACTTTCAATCACTGGACTTCTCAGATTTATTATAAAGTTCTCTTTTCATCCACAGCTCCCAAATGGATCACAAATCCATGGTTTTCTTATTCCCTACATTTACCCTCTTAGTCCAAGTCACTGACTGAAGTAACCATATAACTGGTCTCCCTGCCCCTATGTTTATCCCTCACCAGTCATTCTCTATACAGCAGTCAGTGACTTTTTAAAATGCATTTCAGATCATGTCCCTTCTCTGTCATTTCTATTAAAGAAAATCCAAGTTCCCTTACTTGGTGTGATTTGGTCATATCATATAACCTTCATCTATTTGTTTTCTTTTTATTAGGTATAGAGCTAGATCCTTTTTTTTTTTTTTAATGTAGATTCTTTTACTCTTCAATGCAATCTCAGTCTTTCTGGCAACGGAATACTTCTTGGTCTATTTAAGAACTTGTTTAGTGCATTGCGGGGTGGAGGAGGGTATATTTTCCTTTCCTTGAATCTGGATTGGCTTCTGACTTATTTGACTAATAGAGTATGACAGTTCTAGTCCTGGCCTTTGAGAGGACTGGCCAATTCTGTCCTATCAATCACCTTGGAGCTATGTAAGAAGTCCAACTAACCTGAAGTTGTGCTATGATGAAGCTCAAGTTAAATGCGTTGCAAGGTTACAAAGCAGAGAGAGAAATGCCTGGCCATCCTCCAGCTGTTCAAGTTTTCTCATCTGAGATCTCAGACACTGAGGAGCAGAGATAATCTATCCCTACTATACCTATTCAAATTCTTTAAAAAAAGTGAGATATATTTGTTTTAAGCCACTAAGTGTTGAGGTCATTTGTTATGTAGCAATATAAAACTGGAAAATATGGGAAGTAATTGGAGACCTTGAATGTCTTGAAATATCTTTATTCTATTTATTAGTTGTTTAATAGTTTGGCTGGGTATAGAATTCTTGTTTGGAAGAATTTCCTTCAGAACTTTGAAGGTATTGCTGGATCTTCCTCAAGCTTCAAGTGCTGCTATTGAGATGTCTGATGTCATTCTGATCCATATATTCTTATGTCTGATCTCTTTTTTTCTCTTCTGTGCAAGTTTTAGGTTTTCTCTTCTGTCCCCAGTGTTGTTAAACATCATGATGACATATTATGTCATGAGTCTTAGGTTTCAGCTTCTTCCAAGTTCACTAAGTTCATCTCATCCACTTAAATTCTACTATTCTCAATTTTTATTGTTCTATTCTCTACCACCACCATTCCTTGGTAGGTTTATGCCTTTCTAAA
>NW_011888848.1:1592448-1599670 GCF_000151845.1 Pteropus vampyrus
TAAGAACCAAATAGTGTAACATAGCACTGTAGGGCTAGAAGGGGCCTCACTTTAAGATAAAATAAGTGTGCCACATGTAGCTAGTTCAACACAGAGCTAAAATAAGAATCCAGGTCTGTCCTAAAAGGTGGCTATATTCTGTTGTAGCATGTTCTTTATATTAACAATAATAAAACAACAACATAAAAGTACCCTTTGACTACACAGATTCACTTTCAACACTATAATAAATAAAATGCTTAACCTCATCTACTTTCATCAAAACTGAAATCACCTGGGGCAATCATTCCATGTCATCCGACCATACCAAATGCAACACTACAGACACAGTTGATTATGTCTTGCAGACAAAACATGGATTTGTAGTTATGGGTTGTGACATGCAGCCCATTCAGGAGCCTTGCATAAGCTACGTTTTGATGACAGCTATGTTTGCAGAGTGAATTCATTGAGGCTAAACTCAGGGATTAGTCATGGTTGGTTATTTAATGCTTTATCATTCCTGAGCTCTACCTCTCTCTTCCAACCTCACTATTTAAGGCCAAACTAAGGTTGACACAAAATAGGCTCTTCATTTCTCCTCTGCAGTCCTTGTTCCATTAATGATGCGCAATATACTTGAAGAAGTTATTCATTTTGCTTTTGTTACTCTGTAGAAACTGGATAGTGGTTCTCTGCTTCATTTATTTTCTTCCAAAATTTCTGAAAGTCAAGAACACAGCAAAGGTTCTTTGACATCTTTAGGTAAATGAAAGCCTTGAACGAAATCCATGGAGTCTGCCTGCTTGCCTTTTCACAGCTCTGTGGGATGAGAGTTCAGTCATTCCTTCCTTTCCACCTGGCCTACAGGTGTCCTGTTCTTCCAAGCCCTGTAGGACCTCTCTGCGTTTGAATGTTTAACCACTCCTCTGGGCTGGGTTTTAACAGAAGTAATCCAACCTTCTTGACAGGGTACAGATCAGAGTGGATAGTCCACCATCACCTGTGATAGTGGCATAGATTTAGATCTCTTTTCATCACCAAGGAGGATCTGAATATTAGCTACCTTTCTATCAAATCCACTTTGTACTTGACTCTTTATTTATGTTCATTTTCTCGTATCATTTTTATGCATGACTTTTCACCACCAAGCTGAAGTTTCTTGAGAGTAAGACCCTATCCTTTTTTATACTTGTATTGATAACATGCCATCTCATCCCCATGATAGCCAGCTCTGTGATTTGGCTCTAATGAGTTTAATTAGTATTTGTAGTGGGTGATGGGGTGAAGCTATAACTGATGTGCTCTGTGCCGTAGTCCTTATTTACCTATATATCTTATTTACCTGGTGACTTCCCGATTTGGGAAGCTAGACCAGAAAGTATCCTTTTTTTTTTTTTTTTTTTTTAGAAGTTGTCAGTGATTAAATCAGAGGGGAAAAAGCAAATTATTGGATTCTAATACTAAAATCTTTGTCTTGAATGATGGGAAACAGTGTAAAGCATAAGGAATATGTAGAATCAGTTTTTCTTCTCCATCTCACTCTCCTCATCGGATAAAGATCTCAGCAACCACGGATGGAAGAAGAGTGTGGAAGGAACAAGAAAGCTTCAGTCTGTCTCTGGGCCTTGCCTCTTGCCGCAACCCAGGGAGCTTCATAGTATCCCTGATCTGAGTTTACCTGGGCTTTGTCGATCCCATCTGGAACTCATCTATGTCCTAGAGAATAACAGCAGAGATGGGGCTGAGGAGTGGAAGGAGCAGGGTGAACATCTGGGACATTCCAAGGTCCTTTGAGGGCCCTAGGACTGGAGATGACTAACCTTCCTCTGGTTCCATAAGAAAAGCCCTAGAAGTTAGAGAGAGGGGGAGAGATTAAAAAAAGGAAGAAAGAAAAAAAAAAAAAGGGGAAGGAGAGAAAGGAGAGGAGAAAAGGGAGGGAGAGAGAGCAGGAGGGAGAAAGAGAGGAAAAGAGGGAAGGAGAGAGCTAGAGGAAGTAAGGAAAAGAGAGAGAGAGAAAAAGGGAGGAAGAAGAAAAGGGAAGGAGGGATAGAAAGAAAGGATCATCTTCTCTACCTACTCTGCCTGTCTGGCTCGAGTTGAGCTGTTCTACACACCAGCAGAGGATCTTCGGAGAGATAGGTATTAGGTCAAAACTTTTTTTTTAATTTTTAATTTTCCTATGGTAAGAACACTTAACAGGAGATCTACCCTCTTAGCAGATTTCTAAGTGCACAATCCAGGATCATTATCCCTAGGCACTAGCTGGTACAGCAGATCTCTAGAATTGATTCTCTTGCATAACTGAAACCTTATACCCATTGACTAGCCACTCCCTGTTTTGTATGTCTAAAATTGTTGGTTGTTAGTAATTTTATATCACTTAGCCTAATACAACAGGCAGGACCACATGATGACTTTTGTGGGCATAAGGCACTTCTTCCTTTAAAGAAATTAAAAATTACATTGTATGATTATGTTGGAATAAAGACAAACATATTAATATTATATATTAAAACATATTCTTCAATCTAAAAGTACATTTTATTCTTCTGATTTCTAAAGAAATAAAAAGATTTTTGTGGGCCTCTGAAAATGCTGTGTTCCCTAGGCACTGTGCCCACTGTGCCTGCTGGGAACATGGGCCCGGAGGACAAGACAGAAAGCAGTGGGGGGGCCGGAGCTCTTCCCCGCCAGAGCCTCTCTCTCAGCAGTGAGTCTGCCCTCCCTTTTTACTTCTGATTTTGTAGATTCCTCCTTTCTCAGGAGAGCTGGGCTTCTTTTCCCTCGGCCTTTCACAGGTGAATACATCCCTCTAATCTCCCACCCTCTGTCAAAAAGTGCTGCTCCTGCAATTAGTAAGGCTATTTCCATTTCAATTGGGAACTCATTGCAAATGCAGGGTTTTGTGCTGCTATGTAAATTAGCCTGGCTATGAGATTGAGAGCTGCACACTATAATATTAAAAACAAACAAACAAACAAAACCCCCAAAGCATCACCCCCACCATATGGATACTGAGTTCTGTCTGGACCACCTTCCACATTATCTCTGGTAACCAAGGGAGTGAGCTAACAACTGATCTTTGTATAGCATACATTCACACACTGGCAAGGCTTCAGACCTCCCCGCCCCTTTCCCCCTCCGCTAATTGCCCTTCTAAGATTGTGGCAGAAAACACATTGGCTCCTCCTTTGAAGACCACAGGGGCTTGTGTGAGTGAATGGCATTTTATTACTTTGCCCTTTAGAAATTAGCCTCCGTACTGTCAGGCCCACCATGGAAATTTTCCACACTTCTTCTTCAGATGTCAACCACCCAAATTTCAAATAACGCTGGAGAATGATGCAAGTGGGCTGATTTGACTGCTTGAAGATCCGAGCTGTGGCAGGAAGGAAGTGGGGATTCACAGAGAATTCAGGACAGCATCTCTGCTCAAAGAGACATCGTTACATGAGCTTTGAATAACACCGATCCATTAATTGGTTACTTTTTGTAAAACACACACACAAACACACATAAAACCTGTTTTTATGAGAATTGCTGTTAAATTGATGTGGGTGGAGGCTTACCCAACCAAGTAATTCTTAGCCTTTGGAGTACAACGCCCAGTCTCCTAATTTCTACCCTATATATTTTTAAATCAGAGAGAATTAAATTTGATTTTGTTTCAATAATTGTTTTGATAATTTTAAGATACCCTTTGAAGCATTCCAGACTTTTTCAAAACTAAAGCTGGAATCAATTTTTCTAGCTACTTGTCCCATCTTTGAGTTAAGAACACGAGTCTTTGTGTATCAATTTAACAGTTGATTTTTGAAGCCATTTGGAAACTTCAAGCTTATTAAATATTTTAATTTAAAAAAATGCATGACAAAGATTACCAGTCTTCAGGAATTATTACTTTGACAGTAAAACTATGCTAAACTCAATATTTCCTTAATGATCGTGAAGATATTTTCTGAAAGCAAAATTATAAAAATCAGTTTTCATTGACATATTGATGTAATTTCTAGGTCAGTGAGGTTCTGGAGACAGTAGACCTATGTTTCACTAGGGGAATTGGCTATAACAACTGGACATTATGCATATATCGTTAAATGACATAATATATATAAATGAACCAAGCACTGGGTTGGCACATAGTATAATTTCGGTCAATGAGAATAGACTTTGGCTACGAAATTATTTATACTTTGGAGATTAACTTCTTAGAACTATTTTTCTATGCTTCTTCTTTATCAATCTCACTCATTGAGAAATACTTATTAAGCACATATTACATCAATTTTAAGCCAAACATTCACATTTTATCAACACTAAAATTGCAATAATTTTTAATATTGATAGCGGCTTACATTACTATCAACGAAAGCAATCGTGGTGTACTACTTGGCTACCCTTCCTGGTGGCACAGTTAGATAACTGTACCCCTTCGTGTTTCTGTCAACTGACTTTTTAAGGACCATTTGAGGAAGGCACATGAATTGAGGTCTTTTGAAATCTAGCACTTGGTGAGATCAACAAAGCACTAGCCCCAAAACTTGCAAATTGGTGGGAATGGCTTGGAAGAAAATCCTCGAGATAATAATGAAGCTCTCTTTTAATAACTGGTGCTACACCAACACTCCAGATGGAAGAGGTGATATTGTGGGAAAAGTCATGGGCACTGACCACTCTGAATTTAAAAGGTAATCCAGCAGTGTTAGACTCTGAATATGAAGAAGTTTAGGAAATTGAACCGATTTATTTTGCTTATATTTTCCTTTTTATGTATGTGTAAGAGATATGATAAATAACTAACTAAATAATTCTCTCATAGTAAATAGAAAAATGTCTAAGTAATAAGAAAGCATAGTGTCATGGTTTCAATAAGCATTATGGCATAACTTTTTGGAGGCTTTTTTCCCATTTCTTGATGGTAGATAAAAAGTGATGTATTTCACCATCAATAGTGCTTCAATTTAATGAATTCTGAGTGCCTGCAAGACCCTGTACTAAGGCTTTGCAGATACAATTGAATAAGCAAATATTTACTGAGTGCCTACTATATGCCCCAAACTTGCTATGTGCTGTGAATGGGCTAAACAAACTCTCATGGAAGTTTCCCTGGCTGGGAAGACACACGTCACACAGTGTTTTCAGGGAGGCTTAAACACTCTGGAGGGGGAAAAACGCATAATATATGTTGAAATATATTGCAATAGAGTTAAACACCAGTGTCTAAATCACAATCCTCATTCACGAGGAATCTACAATCTAGTGTCACAGATAAGAAGGCAATTTCAAAATGGTGTGTAAATGCCATGGACGCCTGAAAAGTCTAGAGGAAGTAATGGTTAAACTGTCCTAAAGAGGAGGGGAAGAAAATTTCAAATAGAAGGACTGTCATGTTTGAAAGCCAAGTAATAAGAGGGAGACTGGTGAATTCCTTCATCTGTAAGGAGTTCCGGCGACCGAGCTTACAGTGTGAGGGGCAAGAGATGAGCCCAGAAGGTGAGCAGGGCTTGGAAAATCTTGCAGATGAGTCTTTTGGTCTTTATACAAAGAGCAATGGGGTTTTATACGGGGTATAGGCATAATAGGGTTTGCATTTGAGAAAGATCACTGTCTTGGAGTGTGGAGAGTGGGTTAATTTTCTCCCTTCTCCTTTCCCCCAAGCAAAGAAGCCAATTCTTGCAGTAACTAGGAAGCTGACAATGGTAGCCGTGTTAAGTTTCCCAATTTTCCCAACTTGAATGGATCTTTATCCCACTTGTGTATGGGCTTTGTAATAAAGTGTAGACTTCAGTAACTTATGGTCGTTGCCCAAGGGGAGCTCAGTTACAGACACTACAATCATTTTTAAATGAAGTCCTGTCAAGTTATTTGACTAGATAAGCAGATTGATAAACCCACTGATCCAGTGAGCAGCTGATCAATAAAAATGCCACCTCAATTACATGAAAAAGTCAAAAATCAAAGTGTATGGTCTCTCTTCCAAGCTTCTGTGAAATAAGAATTTCCATCTGAGAATTATCAAAGGGTCTTGAAGGCCAAAGAATGGTTTAGATGAAACTCAATTGATTTTGTGTTTCTGCCAGAACTCACAGCTTTCTACAGGCCACAGCTTGTCAGGTATAAAACAAAACAAAACAAAACAAACAAAATAAAACAAAGCACATAATTTTACCAGTGCTTACTTTCGTGGTTTAGGAGGGAGAAAGCCCCAGCAAGTGTCGGACTAATAAATGCGGGTTCTATGTCTGTTTAAGCAGATGTTAATTAAATGCCAAAAGGCTCAAGTTCAAAGGGAAGATGCTGTACCTGAGAAATGTCATTTTATGGAATTCCCACATCTTTGGAAAAGCACTTGGCAAAAAGGTTTCTAAGCAAGGCTGGCCAGGACGGCAGAGTTTCAGTGCATTCATGCCTCTCCCAGCCAGCACGACCCCCACCCTTTCTTCTCTGGAGCCCATGAACGGCTCTGACACTCAGAGAGATGGGCTGTTTACTGAAGCCATCCTGGAAAGCTCCAGATCCAGGGAGAGTGCTGACAGCTATTCCTCAGTTGTGTTTGCTTTTTTGAAAGTAGCTGCATTTTCTAAGCAACCTCTTGCAAGGAAATAAGGATGGACCAAACAAGTCATCTCTAGACATTTTATCCTCATGTGCTTTTGTATTTTTGGGTGTGCCCAGGTTTACCCCTGCAGGAAACCATTTAAAGAATGTAGATAATACTTACTAGTGTTGTGAGTCACCCTGTCAAAAGAGTAATGTATAATCTCGCATCCTTCTAAGTTATTTATCATATCCTGAGGCTTGATGGAATACAGTTTCCTTGATGAAGAGATAAAAAGGAGCAACATAAAAGCAAGGTAAAAGAAGAACACTTCATTAAAACTGAATCTACCTTCTGGTCTTAGCTTTTTTGAATTTTTTTCTTATTAGTATTCCCGAAATTTAGCATCACAAAATTTACTTTGTAAAAATTCTTTTCAGAAAACAAAGAGAATAGTGAGGGAGGTAATAAGATTGGAAAGGGACAGAAATACAGAGATAGAAAAGTTGAGAGACAAAGAAAGAGAGAGAGAGACTGACTTCCATAGAACTGGAATACTGAAAATACTTTTAAAAAGACCAGTCTCTCAAGAATGGAATAAACAGCTCTGAAAAAGCAATTGCTGTTGAAATTACTGAGAGAAGTTTCCAGAGCTGGACAGAGAAGAGCATCCTCTCCTCCCACTTCACTCCCAAGAGAGGG
>NW_011888848.1:1599720-1602609 GCF_000151845.1 Pteropus vampyrus
TATGGTCGTTGCCCAAGGGGAGCTCAGTTACAGACACTACAATCATTTTTAAATGAAGTCCTGTCAAGTTATTTGACTAGATAAGCAGATTGATAAACCCACTGATCCAGTGAGCAGCTGATCAATAAAAATGCCACCTCAATTACATGAAAAAGTCAAAAATCAAAGTGTATGGTCTCTCTTCCAAGCTTCTGTGAAATAAGAATTTCCATCTGAGAATTATCAAAGGGTCTTGAAGGCCAAAGAATGGTTTAGATGAAACTCAATTGATTTTGTGTTTCTGCCAGAACTCACAGCTTTCTACAGGCCACAGCTTGTCAGGTATAAAACAAAACAAAACAAAACAAACAAAATAAAACAAAGCACATAATTTTACCAGTGCTTACTTTCGTGGTTTAGGAGGGAGAAAGCCCCAGCAAGTGTCGGACTAATAAATGCGGGTTCTATGTCTGTTTAAGCAGATGTTAATTAAATGCCAAAAGGCTCAAGTTCAAAGGGAAGATGCTGTACCTGAGAAATGTCATTTTATGGAATTCCCACATCTTTGGAAAAGCACTTGGCAAAAAGGTTTCTAAGCAAGGCTGGCCAGGACGGCAGAGTTTCAGTGCATTCATGCCTCTCCCAGCCAGCACGACCCCCACCCTTTCTTCTCTGGAGCCCATGAACGGCTCTGACACTCAGAGAGATGGGCTGTTTACTGAAGCCATCCTGGAAAGCTCCAGATCCAGGGAGAGTGCTGACAGCTATTCCTCAGTTGTGTTTGCTTTTTTGAAAGTAGCTGCATTTTCTAAGCAACCTCTTGCAAGGAAATAAGGATGGACCAAACAAGTCATCTCTAGACATTTTATCCTCATGTGCTTTTGTATTTTTGGGTGTGCCCAGGTTTACCCCTGCAGGAAACCATTTAAAGAATGTAGATAATACTTACTAGTGTTGTGAGTCACCCTGTCAAAAGAGTAATGTATAATCTCGCATCCTTCTAAGTTATTTATCATATCCTGAGGCTTGATGGAATACAGTTTCCTTGATGAAGAGATAAAAAGGAGCAACATAAAAGCAAGGTAAAAGAAGAACACTTCATTAAAACTGAATCTACCTTCTGGTCTTAGCTTTTTTGAATTTTTTTCTTATTAGTATTCCCGAAATTTAGCATCACAAAATTTACTTTGTAAAAATTCTTTTCAGAAAACAAAGAGAATAGTGAGGGAGGTAATAAGATTGGAAAGGGACAGAAATACAGAGATAGAAAAGTTGAGAGACAAAGAAAGAGAGAGAGAGACTGACTTCCATAGAACTGGAATACTGAAAATACTTTTAAAAAGACCAGTCTCTCAAGAATGGAATAAACAGCTCTGAAAAAGCAATTGCTGTTGAAATTACTGAGAGAAGTTTCCAGAGCTGGACAGAGAAGAGCATCCTCTCCTCCCACTTCACTCCCAAGAGAGGGGCTACAAAGTGAGATTGTGGAGAATGGCATTAGTCATCAAGAGCAGCGAATTCTAACTTGAGCAAACTAGTTCCCCCAACCTTAAAACAAGGGGATAAAGCAAAGATTTCTAAGGACTTTACAGTGCTCGGATTCTGTGTCTCCTGGGGTGGGGGTGGGTAGGATGGCCACTGAGAACTAGTGTGCTCACGTCCAAGAAAGAGGGCAAAAGGAATAATGGATGTTTTATTCTGTGTTGAAATTTCATTCAAATTCTAGTTTGTTTATCCTTCCTCTCCCATTGCTCTACTAGAACAGAACCTCAAGAATAAATAAGCCTCAGGAAGAAGAACAGTTGATTTTCGGGACAATATTAAGGGTTAGCTAAGTAGAGCAATGCAAGAAATACATGTTTTAACCTCAGAATACTGTGGCAGTTTAAAAGGACTTAAAGTTGAACTACATAGATAACATATGACTACAGTTTTTTTTGTAAAAGATGAAAATATTAAATATGACATTAAACTCCCCTTTTACCACCATTCTCAATCTCAAATCTCTCCAGCTTCTCCCAAGGGAGTCTTTTATCAGTTTATTATGTTTCCTTTACAGACCTTCTTTTAGGTAGAAGCTATAAAGTATAATTTTATGTGTGTGTGTGTTTTTAATATAAATAGTACGGGTTTTTAATGGCTTTTTTATTGAATAAATTTGATATGTAAGACTGTGTAAGTTTAAGGAGTATAGCATGTTACTTTGATACATTTACATATTGTAGTGATCGACAATGTAGTAATATTTATTACATCGCATAATTATAGTACAATATTTTTGTCTAAATTCATTATACTGTTCATTAGACTCTACAGCTTATTTATTACTTGTTACAAGTTTCTACCCTTAAATACCATCGTTCTCATCCCTTCTCCCCCACTGCCCATTTCCTGGTAACCACCATTTATTTATTCTCAGTTTTTTGCAGGTTTAGCTTTTTTAGATTTCACATATAAGTTATATCATACGATACTTGTCCTTCTCTATCTGACTTATCTCACTTAACATAATGTGGTCAAAGTTTGTTCATGTTGTCACAAATGGAAATATATTCTCCTTTCTCATGGCTAAATGATATTTCATTGTATATATGTACCACACTTATTTTCCTATTCATCTATTTATGGTCATTTATGTTGTTTCCACATCACGACTATTGTGAATAATGCTGCAATAAACATAGCAGGGGGTGGCATACGTCTCATCGAAACCCTATTTTAATTGCTTTTGGATGTATACCCAGAGGTGGAATCGCTGGATCTTATGGTAGTTCTATTTTTAATTTTCTGAGGAACCTTCCTATGGTTTTCCATAGTGTTTGGAACAATTTACATTCCCACCAAAAATATATAGAGTTTCAGTATGGGTTTTTGTTATTGCTATGTCTCAGAGATGTGTCATTATTAGTA
>NW_011888848.1:1602659-1609555 GCF_000151845.1 Pteropus vampyrus
TTCTCTATCTGACTTATCTCACTTAACATAATGTGGTCAAAGTTTGTTCATGTTGTCACAAATGGAAATATATTCTCCTTTCTCATGGCTAAATGATATTTCATTGTATATATGTACCACACTTATTTTCCTATTCATCTATTTATGGTCATTTATGTTGTTTCCACATCACGACTATTGTGAATAATGCTGCAATAAACATAGCAGGGGGTGGCATACGTCTCATCGAAACCCTATTTTAATTGCTTTTGGATGTATACCCAGAGGTGGAATCGCTGGATCTTATGGTAGTTCTATTTTTAATTTTCTGAGGAACCTTCCTATGGTTTTCCATAGTGTTTGGAACAATTTACATTCCCACCAAAAATATATAGAGTTTCAGTATGGGTTTTTGTTATTGCTATGTCTCAGAGATGTGTCATTATTAGTACATAAATTCAATCGCATTCTTTTTAACTGTTCTATAGTATTCTGTGGCATAGATAAGTCATAATTTATTTAGCCATTTCCCTGTGATTTACAATTATATGGTTTCCAAATTGTTGTTCGTTTTTAGCTCCTGGAAATAAATGCTACAAAGACCATTCTTATACATGGCACCTTGTGCACCTATGTGATTTTTTGTTTCTCTAAGGTAGAAATAATTTGGTTTCTAGCCTCTGGGTCTTCAGGTCTTACAAGGGCAGCTTGAATTCAGTTACATGCCACAGACGGGCTGAAAAATTGCCTCATAATTGGAGGGAAGGGAAGAGTTACTCTTTAATTTTAGCAAAACATTAGCCCATTTCCCAGCTATATAAAATGACTATTAGTTTTCTAGTCTCAATGATTAACTATAGTTCAATAATAACTACACATGTCATCACCCCCCAAAATATTGCTTTAATATTCTTTCTCTCTATTGTAGCTTGCATGTTAAATATGCATTTCAGGAATAAAAAATGGTAGCCATTTTGTAGTTATATGAAAACATGTATAAACCAAGACTTTCCTCATAATACAAAGAGCCACTCTGTAAGAATATCATCTTTTATTTTTTATTTTTTTAGCTAAATGAACATTTAATGAATACATGAGAAGTAAAAGAAAGAAAAGAGAATGATGTCAAGATTGGAAAGCCTAGGCGTTCCATAGTCATTACATAGTCTATGCCGGCAGTGTCAGGATCAATCTAGCCACAAATCCTTTGGGCAGCTGTTTGTATGCTATGGACTAATGAAGCTCTTTGAGCTCTGTTATTAATGTGATGAAGTGGAAAAGGGAATAAAGAAAAGAGTGATCCAGAGGAGAGACATCCTAAAGAGAGACTCCCTTTCCCCAGCCACTTGTGGAAATCCATTTCAGGTCAACTGAGACCAATTGTGAGCTCCGGCCTTCGGCGAAATTCCTATTTGCAGTCAATAAATTAATGGGTGACACCTTGAAATGGGTTGCACTTTAACTGAATCAATGTCTGATGTGGCAATCTATCCTCAGGCCAAATTCCCACTGAAGTTCATAGGTTGGGGTTAACTGAAGCAACGGATGGATTCTTAAACTTTCTTCTTTATAAAAAAATCACTATTAAAAAAGCAGAGTGCAATATTCTGGAGCTAAGATTTTTACTTTCCTAATCTTGCCCATCCTCTCTTTAATTGGTGTAGAACACCTGATACTAACAGATTTCATTTATACTGAACAATAATGTACACAGTTCTTTATCTGGCAGATTCCAGTTTAATCTGTTTCCTCTAAGAAGGTTGTCCATAAGGGCAGTGAGGGAACTGCTTCTTTACAGTAGCGCTTTTTGAAACCTTTAGGTAGCAGGAAACAGAGAAGGCTGCTCTGTTAGTTCAGCTGGCTTTTACAGCTGAAGATAACATGAACCACAAATCTGTTGAGGTTCATGTTTTCTTGGAGGGGGAGGAGAATTCAGGGAGCAAAATGAAGAAAAGTTTAAGTTTAATATTTCATAACTGTGTGCTCTTTTCCAGGTTTTACTTCTGTAATATTCTGTGTGTGTGGCCAGGCCCTTCATAACACAGCCCTATTGAAGAAGGAGAGGGAAAAGGAAGAGGGAGGAAGGGTGGAGGTAAGGATTAAAAACTAGCCTTTGGGGGGAGGGGAGGGGGAAAAGATGACTGCTTTTAAGTACAAACCGTGACCTTAATTGGATGTAGTCAGGCCTCGCAGAATTGAGTTGGTCATTCAATTCTGAATTTGGATAGGGGGCAAGCATGGGTGTGGCATTTGTTGTGAGGCCAGAAGAGGGAAGTGACCTATTTAGAATCTCCTCTGGAAAAAGTGGGTTCCTGAGGCATCAGAAAGTTGATGGACTGAGAGCTTTCTTTTCCTTGAGAGTGTGTTGGGTAATGTCTGTTGGAAAAAAATAAAATAAAATAAATCTGAGGAACAAAGATGATTGAAACATTGGAGCAAAATCTTTTCTGTATTTTGGAATCATTTCATGGAAGTAAAAATAAGAGGAAGATTTTTTTAAATCTCTGGAAAAAGAACAAGCGTTGACGTGTCTACATTATGTATGCAATGCTGTTTCTGCCACCCGACTGGGAGACTAACAAGCTTAGCTGCTTAGGAGAAGCATATTTTATTTTCAGGCTGGCCAAGTTATTTCCTGCCTTTGGAGTAAAAACCAGTGCAGCTACTGTACCCTGACGATATTTTTTTTTCTCTCTGAATATCATAACCTTTTAAATAACAAGCATGCTATGCTTTCAAGGGCTCTGAAAACACCGATGGAGAAATACAACAGCACCATTTTATCCCTTCCCTCAAGAAGAACACCCCTTTCTTCAGGTTTCTGAATGTAAATGTAGATGACAATTGTTTTGATCTCTCAAGAGTGAGAAAACGTAACTAAAACACATAATACAAAACAAAACAAAACTAAATAACTACATAACTAAAACAAACAAATTAAAATGGGGCCAGTTATAGTTTCTGGGCTGGGTTGGGGGTCTGTCAAAGCAGAGCAAGATGTGCTGGGCGGGGCAGAATAACAGTGAGGAGGTAGTGGGGCTGTGATGGAAAAGTTCATGAATGGTGAACAATGACAAACGGCAATTTAAGAATATTGCACTGGTCAGTATAACATCTTGCAACATTTTACTGATGAATATTTCTTCGGTGCACAATCATAGAGCTAAAAAGACCTTAGACTTCATGTAATCCAATGCCCTCATTCTACCGAGTGACTTGCTAGGGCGGGTAGCACAGCCAAACTGAGATTCCAGGGCTCCCATCTCCCAGGCTGGTATTTTCTATTGCTTTGAGTTGGGCATCTTACCATGCAGCTTAAAACACACAGTAGCTTACAATTTAAAATGTCTATTTCCCAGAAAAAAAGAAATAGTTTGGGGAAGGAATTAGCACTGAGATGACCGAAAAAGATACTTGGTTCTAAGCCCGAAAGATACTTGGTTCTAAGCCCGAATCACCAGGTGACTATAAGAAAACCACTCAGCAAATCTGTGCCTTTGAGTGGACAAAGTGGCAATGGGGGATGGGGGGGTAGCTTCTTCAGTAGTTTTAGAAGTTAGCAGTTCTGTATTAAACCTATGTAGACTCTTTATTGTGCTGTGAAGGATATGGAAGTGGTCAGATGTAAGGTTAAATTTCTCATTTGACAGTGAGATATTGGAATAATAGTCCTACCTGTCCTGTTTCTATATCAAAGGTCAATGCGGGTTCTCACATTGACATAAAATGCCTTGGCTCTGTACTTCTTCCTTTACAAACATGCTCCACATGTCAGCTTCCTGACTGGCTTCTGGTAAGTCATCCTCAAATGATTCCTGGTATTTACCTCATAGAGGGTTAAACTTCCTCTTGCAAACCAAGGCCTACACTCAGAGGAGACAGACTACAAAGGAGGGTGTTGTTACTTATTTTATACCAACTGGGAGGAGAGTGCCAAAAGGAGAAAAATGCTGTGGTATAATTTTTAAAATTTAGATTCATAAATTTTAAGAGGTTTTTTTACTCCATTTTTCCCCCCTCTCCTTTCCATCCCACCTAAACCATCTCTAAAAATGTTCTGATTCAGGTAAGAAAGAATATTTGTGCTATCGCTTTCCATGTTGAAACCCAGGAATAAAAGGTTAGGCCAGAGGTGGCATAGATAGGGGTTGGTGATGTTGACCCACTGGATTCCCATCCTCGCTCCCAGGAGGGATTGGGGGCAAAAGAGTTTCCAGTGGGGCTACTTTTATCCCTCCTATTAGCAGGACTGGAAGAAGAATGTAGTGGAGGTAAAAAGGAGCTACACCCTCATTCCTCTGCCCCAGCTATCTCTTTCTAAAAACTAAGACGAAGAGATCACATCCATCAATGACTGATAATTCCTGAAAGATGGCAGCAAGGTGTAGTAAACCTATATTGCTGGAGACCAGGAAGAAACCAGGGACACAGGGTCGGGTTTAGTACATATCTATGTGGAACACTGCAGTATCTTCTTTAACGGAGATTTGGGTCTTAAGCCCTCAAAAATACTGCACTGGTCAGCATTACATCTTGCAAACTTTTACTAATATAATTTTTCAGAGGTGAAATATATGTAATGAAGAATTAATATCTAGGGGAAAAAAAACAGAGTGAGATGCTGGAAACTTTCATGGTATTACATTAGGGTACACAGACAAGCTGATATAGTACATGTTTAAACAGTCCAGAATGAGGCAATATTAAAAACATTTATTTGGAGACCCAAAGTAGGTGTTGACATTTACACGAAAGGCATGCAGACCCACCCAACTGTCTTTCTGGGCATTGCCACGCTGTTTAAAAGGCTGACCACTTCTTGAGAGTTAACCTGTTTTATTTACTAAAAGTAAAAATTTCTTTGGTCTCATGGCGAGAGGTGGGGGTAAAAATTTTGTTAGCTGTCAAGACAGCCAGGTAGAAGCCAATATGGCTTTTTTTCTAATTTGTAATCTGCTTTGATGACATGGTAACCAAATAACCAAACTGTGCAATATACTCAAAATACATTGAATCAAAGTCTCCAGGGCGGGGCCAGCTCATCAGCACTTTTCTAAAGCTCCTCAGATGATTCTATTGTGCATTCAGGGTCGAGAAACCACTTGTCTGAAGTCTCACTAGTTTGAACTGGTATTAGTTAGGAGGAAACTTGGTTAGAAAGGGAACACTAGGAAAGGCAAAGATGTAAATGAGCTATGAAATATAAATGTGCTGCCTTATGAATTGCTTCATCAAATTAAGGACATGAAAAGAACTTTGAGGGTTTGATTATTTCATTCATGTGCATCCAGATAAGAACATTTTCCAGGAATTGATATTCTGTTTTTAATGGCTTTCAGTGCTGGGTATTCAAGCATCTTTCTGTAATTAATTCCAAACTACTGCAATAGATGGAAAAGCAACCAAGTAGGTATGCCAGTAGTAAAAATGTTCTAGAAGGAGCCTATTTTTTACTGAAAATAAAAAAAAATTGAAGTAAAAGCTTAAGTTAGTATTGCTTTGAGACTATGTACCATGGGTATATTTTCCTATATGCATATTACAAATGAAACTGATTTCCCAAAACCAATTTACGAATGCTCTTAGAACTCCCAACCAAAATTTTTCTTCTTAGCTAACGCCAGAGAGGGTGTTTTAACCATTTCTCTGATCTCCTATAAAGGTACCGGTTGGCTAGATTTATAGGTAATTTCCAGGTCATAACAGCAATAACCTATAACTTACCCATAGTTAAAAGCTGTAATTATCTGGAGAGAAAATTAAAGGTAAATCTTTCACCTTCATTGAGATACAAGAGGATAGAAAAACTTTATAAAATGAAAGACCCAAAACAGTCATATAAATGTTAAGGTTGAAAATATAAAGTCTGCTTTCTTAATTAAAAGAACTTGAACATACATAATAGTAAGAACTAAAGGACTATTTTCTTTTAACAGCTAAATAGGCAATCAAGTAGGCTGAGCTCAAAGTCGGATAGTCTTTGGTTTCTTTAGGGTAATTTCCTTTTGTTTTTCCTCACTGCACCCAGAAGGCAAGTGGAGATACTTAATTAAGGAAGGTTGGCATGGCCCTGTCTCAGGAACCAAAGGTAGGATTCCCCGTTGAAAGTAGTGGGGTCGAAGTCATTTGGGAAAGTGCTGAGCTCAGGGAAGGAAGGCAGTCACTGAACAATGGCAAATAGGATCCAATGGGAGATGCAAAACCAAAAAAGAGGAGAAAATTCCTCTTTAGCTTTTCCATTTTATGAAATAGTAAGACTTTCCCAGCCTAGCCTGGATTCAACCTAGACTTTCCTGAAGGTCACATTAGGATTTTAATGGACTCGAGGCACTTTTGCCTTTGTGTGTTCTTTCTGTTTTTAAAAGAAATTAAAAGTTTCTGTCCTAAAAGTTTTGTGGGCCTCAGGCACTGTGCCCACTGCCTAATGGGTAAGTCACCCCTGACTGGAGTTGGGTAAAAAAGCAGGGGACTAGAATAATAATAATAGCCGGGGAACAAAGCTTGCGGGGCTTTCTAGGCCATGTACAATGCTAAAGATGTTGGGATGTTGGAGTTTATTTTCCTGAGTGAGAAGAAATGTTCTCAAGGGTTATGGAGAGACAGATGACATGATCTGACTTAACATTTTAAAAGGATAGATTGTTTTGTGGAGAATATACTATGGAAGGTAAGGAAGAAAATCTGAGAGAATATTTAGGAGCCTATTCTGATATCCTGATATGGCTTGCCCTAGGGTGATAAGAAGGTGGTAAGAAGTGGTCAAATTATAAGTAGATATTAAAGGTAGAAGCAAAAAGGATTTGCTGATGGACTGGATGTTAAATGCAATAAAGATTCAAGATGACTCCAAGCTTGGACAACCAGAAGAGTGAATTTGTCATTTACTGAGGTGAGAAATTATAAGGAAAGCATTTAGG
>NW_011888848.1:1609605-1612492 GCF_000151845.1 Pteropus vampyrus
GGGGCTTTCTAGGCCATGTACAATGCTAAAGATGTTGGGATGTTGGAGTTTATTTTCCTGAGTGAGAAGAAATGTTCTCAAGGGTTATGGAGAGACAGATGACATGATCTGACTTAACATTTTAAAAGGATAGATTGTTTTGTGGAGAATATACTATGGAAGGTAAGGAAGAAAATCTGAGAGAATATTTAGGAGCCTATTCTGATATCCTGATATGGCTTGCCCTAGGGTGATAAGAAGGTGGTAAGAAGTGGTCAAATTATAAGTAGATATTAAAGGTAGAAGCAAAAAGGATTTGCTGATGGACTGGATGTTAAATGCAATAAAGATTCAAGATGACTCCAAGCTTGGACAACCAGAAGAGTGAATTTGTCATTTACTGAGGTGAGAAATTATAAGGAAAGCATTTAGGCAGGAAAATCAAGAGTTCGGTTTTGAACACGTTAAATTTTAGATGTTTATCAGACATTTAAGAGGAAGTGTCTGGAGTTTAGAAAGTGTTTCAGCTAGAGACAGAAATTTAGGAACATCTGCTTTTGAGTGGTATTTAAAGCCAGGGGAGAAGATGAGATCAGAGAGGTAATGCTATGTCGATGCAGTACAGAGGAGACTCAAGGTCTAAAATCTCATGTACTTCGATATTTAGAGGTTGGGAACACGAAGAGGAACCAGCAAATGAGACCTTTTAGGAGTGGCCAGTAGAGTAGGAAGAGATTCAAGAGAGAGTGGTGTCCTGGAGACCAAGTGAAGATGCAACCAGGTGTGTATGAGCAGCTGCTTTTGAACTTTGACCTTCTCTGACTGCTTAACAGCACATGAAATGGTGATAGACCCACAAGCTTCCTTCCTGATGTGGAAGGAAGCTCAGTTCCCACAGCCAAAAATGGGATGGAAAATCAGCCTAATGACCATTCCCTCACTCCCCTGTGTGATTTGCCACAAATAAAGAAATTTAAATAATCTCTTCTGGTTAAAACACAAATATCCCTGAGAGAAAAGAGTAAGCCCAGGATATAAATTTTTTCTCAAAGTGCGAGAGTCCCTTTTATAGGCAGATGACCTCTTCTGATCACGTTTGAAGAGGCATTTTATCCCTTAGAGCTCCAGCAGGATTCTAGACGTTATAGCAGGAAATGATGAGAAGTCTGTACAAAGAGAGCAGTGAAGGATCTACTAGTGAATCCTGCCATACGGTGGACGTGGTGGACACACAGACATGAGGAGGAGCTCGGAAAAAGGAAAGCGCAGCTTAGATCTAGGAGAAGACAAAATGCAATGCAATAAAAAAAATGAAAAAAAAAATTAACCATTTTCTTTGCTCCAAGTAAAACTTTACATAACTATTAAAAGTTACATCGAAATACGATTATCACAGATTTAGTCTGACCTTGACCATAATTCAGCACTAGCACCCAAGGCTGTTATTACAGGGTTTCAAAAGATTTTTAAAGGACAGTAGAAGAAAGACTTGGACCACATTTTATACTGGGATATAGTAATTTTTAAAAGAGGTGTAGGAGAAGGAAACAAATGACCATTATTAAGAGATGGGTAAGAGGTAGTGTTTGAAGTTTCTGAGTAATTTAGAAATAAAATCTTTGAAAAATGGCCTGCTTCTAATTCTACGTTCTGACATCAGAATATAAAACTATATTCTTTGCAATGGGATTAAATGATAAAGAAACAGAGAGATAAGATTATGCTTAATATCTATCAATTGTATTATCTTATTATTTCTCTGTCTCTTTATACTACATATATATATTCAGTATAAAGTAATATAATCACATTAAAAAACTTTGAAAATATATTAAAGAAAAAAACATTCTACATCAAACCACCCAACATAACCACCATTTTGGATTATTTTTTTAAAATATTTTTTTCCAAGGCAAATTAAAAATTTTGTATAGTTATAATTATAAAACATATAAACTTTCATATCATACTTTCTCCACAGAACATTAAGAGATATGTTTTTAAATATGCATAACTGCTTTTCTAAATTGGAAATCCCTTATAGCAGGATCTTACCTACCTTTGGGCTATGACTCTTTCATTGCTCCAAAATTTATTCACCAGCAAATGACAAAGGAGTCTATAGAAAACCCTGTTAATCATCTGCCCTACAGTAAATTCTTTTTATTTTGCAACCCAAATCCAACTTTTGTTCAGATGTTCACATATCCTTTATTGGCACAGATTCCCAATTCTAAAGTTTAGCTGATCCTGGTGGTCCAGGATCTGAGTTTGAGCATGTGACTCAGTTCCACCCAGTGAAATGGAGGAAAAAAATTTGGGAATAGCTTATCATTATTAAAAGAGTCATGAAGAAGAGAGAGTCATCTTCTTCCACTGATCATTGTCACACCTGCATGGCAGAAGACTGGAACTCTGGAAGATATCTTGCAACCAAGAAGAGATCTAGCTGAGAACAAAGTTGAGATGCTGGGATTGGCACAAAGGAAAGATACAAGTAACCTACATACCAACCCCGGTATTTGTACTGTACTTAACGTCCTACTGAAGTATTCTTTATTGCTTAAACTGATAACTTAAGTGTTCTGTTACTGAAGCCAAAGGCATTTGCACTAACACTGAGCCACTGCCCTCAAACTGTCCTCTCTCCCCATTAGGAATTGGCTCTATTACTTGGGTTACTCAGAGAGAAGGGCCTCATAAATAGTTGTCCCTGGCTCCTGATATTGCCCAAGAGCTTGCCACATTGTAATTACCACTCATTTTTCTCTGATCTATACCTTTTCCCATTCCATTAATTTCATAAAAGAAGTTCAAGGTGTCCCTAGGCTCTGGCATTAAATGTTGGAAATCTTACATTTGGTGTTAATTTATTTAGTATGTGTTTGAACACTTCCTTTGTCCTTAT
>NW_011888848.1:1612542-1647622 GCF_000151845.1 Pteropus vampyrus
GAGAGTCCCTTTTATAGGCAGATGACCTCTTCTGATCACGTTTGAAGAGGCATTTTATCCCTTAGAGCTCCAGCAGGATTCTAGACGTTATAGCAGGAAATGATGAGAAGTCTGTACAAAGAGAGCAGTGAAGGATCTACTAGTGAATCCTGCCATACGGTGGACGTGGTGGACACACAGACATGAGGAGGAGCTCGGAAAAAGGAAAGCGCAGCTTAGATCTAGGAGAAGACAAAATGCAATGCAATAAAAAAAATGAAAAAAAAAATTAACCATTTTCTTTGCTCCAAGTAAAACTTTACATAACTATTAAAAGTTACATCGAAATACGATTATCACAGATTTAGTCTGACCTTGACCATAATTCAGCACTAGCACCCAAGGCTGTTATTACAGGGTTTCAAAAGATTTTTAAAGGACAGTAGAAGAAAGACTTGGACCACATTTTATACTGGGATATAGTAATTTTTAAAAGAGGTGTAGGAGAAGGAAACAAATGACCATTATTAAGAGATGGGTAAGAGGTAGTGTTTGAAGTTTCTGAGTAATTTAGAAATAAAATCTTTGAAAAATGGCCTGCTTCTAATTCTACGTTCTGACATCAGAATATAAAACTATATTCTTTGCAATGGGATTAAATGATAAAGAAACAGAGAGATAAGATTATGCTTAATATCTATCAATTGTATTATCTTATTATTTCTCTGTCTCTTTATACTACATATATATATTCAGTATAAAGTAATATAATCACATTAAAAAACTTTGAAAATATATTAAAGAAAAAAACATTCTACATCAAACCACCCAATATAACCACCATTTTGGATTATTTTTTTTAAATATTTTTTTCCAAGGCAAATTAAAAATTTTGTATAGTTATAATTATAAAACATATAAACTTTCATATCATACTTTCTCCACAGAACATTAAGAGATATGTTTTTAAATATGCATAACTGCTTTTCTAAATTGGAAATCCCTTATAGCAGGATCTTACCTACCTTTGGGCTATGACTCTTTCATTGCTCCAAAATTTATTCACCAGCAAATGACAAAGGAGTCTATAGAAAACCCTGTTAATCATCTGCCCTACAGTAAATTCTTTTTATTTTGCAACCCAAATCCAACTTTTGTTCAGATGTTCACATATCCTTTATTGGCACAGATTCCCAATTCTAAAGTTTAGCTGATCCTGGTGGTCCAGGATCTGAGTTTGAGCATGTGACTCAGTTCCACCCAGTGAAATGGAGGAAAAAAATTTGGGAATAGCTTATCATTATTAAAAGAGTCATGAAGAAGAGAGAGTCATCTTCTTCCACTGATCATTGTCACACCTGCATGGCAGAAGACTGGAACTCTGGAAGATATCTTGCAACCAAGAAGAGATCTAGCTGAGAACAAAGTTGAGATGCTGGGATTGGCACAAAGGAAAGATACAAGTAACCTACATACCAACCCCGGTATTTGTACTGTACTTAACGTCCTACTGAAGTATTCTTTATTGCTTAAATTGATAACTTAAGTGTTCTGTTACTGAAGCCAAAGGCATTTGCACTAACACTGAGCCACTGCCCTCAAACTGTCCTCTCTCCGCATTAGGAATTGGCTCTATTACTTGGGTTACTCAGAGAGAAGGGCCTCATAAATAGTTGTCCCTGGCTCCTGATATTGCCCAAGAGCTTGCCACATTGTAATTACCACTCATTTTTCTCTGATCTATACCTTTTCCCATTCCATTAATTTCATAAAAGAAGTTCAAGGTGTCCCTAGGCTCTGGCATTAAATGTTGGAAATCTTACATTTGGTGTTAATTTATTTAGTATGTGTTTGAACACTTCCTTTGTCCTTATAGTAGACATTGCAAATACAAACAAGAAGGCATAATATCAGTCCTCAGTTGGTCAATCAATATATATTGATTGCCATTCATGTGTCATATGGGGTTATCACAGAGATCAGAGTCTGACAAGAAGAAATGCACATCCCCCAAAATCCAACTTCAATATAATGTAGTATGTATTATAACAATGGCATAGATAAAACATTCTAGGACTCAAAAATAGAGAGATGGTTCATTGCCAAAGAGTCAAGAAAATGTTTACAAAGGAAATATTTGATTTTGATGTGCCTTGGTACAGAAATAATAGTTTAATTGGATACTGAAGAATGAATAAAAGTTTTCCTGGTGTAGAAGTGGAGCAGGAGAGGGCATCTTTGACAAAGAGCTTAATATGAATAAACATAATAGAGTCATATTAAACAATTGAAAAACAGTGAAAAATTCAGGGGGCAGCAAGATATTTGTGAGACGAGAGTAGGAGATGACGCCACAGAGTTTGGTATTTGATTGCGTATAATCTGGTGAACGAGCTAAGAATTTGGGGTTTTATTTTGTAAGCAAGTAAACCTGTGCACCAGGGGAACATGAGACATTGCATTAAACATGCAAATGAAAGCATAACATTTATTTGCAGTCTTGTGTTTTACCTGATTCATGTGAATTTTGCAAGCTTACTCCATAATATATCTATATTTGATAATACAGACGGCCAAGGAAGACATGTCCAGCTTATTCTTTTTTAGTTGTCCAGCGAACTGCCACAATCCTTGGGAGTATGTATCTGGGATCGAGAAGCATTCTATAGGCAGTGGAAGGCTAAAAATTGTTTTTAGGAAGCAGAGAAGGAATAGGAGTAGTTTCCACCCCTCGTTCCCTCAGGAAGGTATCTCTGGTTTCAGGATGGTGCATGAACTAGGGGGGAGAGAGAGAGAGAGAAAGAACCTGATAACGTGTGAAAGGGAAGAAAGCATTAAATAGGATGTGGAACAAAGTAGAATTCAAGCTAAGTGAGAATCAGCTGTTTGTCTTTCCAGCATCCATTTCCTCTCCTTCCAGCAAAAGCCTTGGCTTTAATGTATGTATCTACTACTCTCCCACTTGTTGCTCAGGTGGTCCGCATAGGGCTTTGTGTCCAGCTAGAGGAGTGGAGCACAGGACTGCTCTGAACCAATCACCACACTGCATTTCCCTGACCACAGAGATTGAGTCAAAGGCAGTCACGTGACCCAAGTAGATTCAATCAGAATCAACCACAGAAAGTATGTTAAGAATGCTGAGAGAACAAAATTTACTCTTTTCTTCTGAATTAGCCCCAGAAGCTGTCGGAAGCCTTATTCTGATTACTCCGGCTCTTAGAAGGGAGTAAGAAACAGAAAGAAATACGAAGCTAGGTTCAATTTACACAGCTCTGTTATGTGAGCAAATAAATCTTTAGTTGTTTAAAACAATTTGATTTGTAGTCTTTGTCATTGGCAACCAATAGAATTCTAACAGAGATAGAATTTTTAAAAAACTGTTCTTTTTCTAAATATTATATTTGCTAATGACATAGGTCAAGTTCCATGAAGAACTTGGAGATTTGAAGAACCCTATATTTTTAAAGCTTCACTTTTCCTCGCCGCAAATAATGTTTTCAACTACTGTAATAATAAGCAAAAAGAAAATTAGATATTTAAATGGCTATGATTATCAAAGACTGTGCTAGAGATGTTTTTCACACACACACACACACAAATACAGTTCCAATTGCATGGGGAATTTTTGCATAACAGTGATTTGCTGGAAAGCAAATGAGAAATGAAATCATATACAAGGCGATTCCTCTGGCAAATCTACTGAAACCTACTTTTGAAGCAACTTGCTTTTAAAAATCCACTTTCTGTGCATCAAAACAGCAACTGAATACCGAAAGTAAAAAATCGTGCATTAAGCAGTGGTCTCTAGGTTATAAAACTGTTCCGAGACGGGCTGACCCTGGCCTGGGTGTCTCAGGAGGTAGTGTGGCACTCGCGTCACTTCGGCAGGCAGCCCCGGTGGTGGGGCTCCTCACCTGTTTCATTGTGCGCCCCACAGACTCAGCCCAGTCCTGGCTCACCTGCTGCGACGATTGGCCCCTTAAACAATGATCAAATCTTCAGTCCAGACATTTCAAGTTAGAACTGTATTTTCAGCCCTGGCAGAGCTAACACCTCGGATTTCGATTTATTATTATAAAACCAACCCAAAAGCTCAGAAAACATCTATCCTTCTTGTGGTGGGGCTTCTAAATGCAGGGTGTAATGTGGCCAACGGTAACGAACCCACAAAGAAACAGACTTCCTTTTTAAGGTTCTGTGGAATATTTGGATGAAATTTTCTCCAATAAATGCTCCCAAAACAGATAATAGTCCTGTAGAGCATTAATAGATAAGTGTTTTTGGATGATAACTTTGATAGCTGTGTAGCAGACGGGCTAAGTGGAGGTAGCTGTAGGAATAGCCCAGATAAGACTTGTTGAGAGCAGAGGTAATGGGTATCTGAGGCTTACGGAAGAGCCTTAATCCTGACTAAGGGCCCACTGTGTATTAGGCATCGAGGTAAACACATATGTAAGTTCCATGAAGGCAGGGATTTGTCCATCTTGTTGGTTATTTGTTGAATAAATACATGAATAAATGGGTGAGTTATTCTGTATAACCAATCATTACCTTGTTCTCCAATCCTCTTTCCATGATAACTTTTAACTCATACAAATCCACATGCCACTTTCTAAGACCAGACTACTTTAAGTTGTTCTCTCCCATCGTCCCCTGCACCCTTCCTTTACAGCAGTCGCTGCATTACTCCGTGTCTGTTATTCCTGTTAGGCTGTAAGCTCCACGGGGGCTGGCGGCATGCCTGTCTCATTCGCTTCTGCACCTAACAAACATATTGAATGAACGACGCTCTGTAAATCGTATTTAGTAAGTCTTCTTATCCCCATTTTATGTAGGAGGAGCTCAAGTCACCAGAAAGCTCAGTGACTTGTACAAGTTAATAAGGTACATCTTGGGAACATGTTCTAGAAATACATGGATACTCCCAAAGTAGGCTATTCTGAGAAATGCTCCAAAAATTATTATTTTTAAATTTCTAGGCCATTTGCATTATTTTTCTGGCCACTTACCTATATATGTAGAATTTTAAGAATACATTGAATGCAAGAAATCACACACACACACACACACACCCCCCTGCCCGTGAACCATTTTTTGTTAAGCAGTCTGTGTATTTAAATTTCCATCTGTGCCTCAGAGTGTTTTGTTATAAATGAGAAGGCCCAAAGAGATTATATATGAACCTGATATTAGCTCTTAGGGGAAATAAAACTGTTATAAAAAAACAAAAGCCAAATTGAAAACTTCACTCCCCCAGCCAAACAAGAATATTAAAAATAATAATGATAATAATAGCTAACTTTTATTAAGTGCCAGAATGGGTCAGAGCTGCGCAAAAGCATGCCATTCACTCTCATTCAAACCTTGTAGTAAAGATACGTGGTAAACCCAATTAATATTTTCATTTTATAAAAACGTAAACCACCTGGAGAGTTTAATGATTTTCTCAAAGTCACATGAAAACTGATCGGCAAAACCTAGATCCAAACATGAATGTGCCTGCCCCCAAGCCTGTCCTAGAAAGGGAACAAGACACTGGCTGCTGCCTCACACTCAAGGCCTCTTAAAAGCATATATATAGTGAAAAACTTTAGCCTTGGAGCTCTAGAAATTTGACAATTTCCAGATACATTTGACTTGATTTTAATATTCTTGATCTAAAGCACTTTTGAAAACCTTTTTTTGAGATTTGGAAGCATGACTAAACAAGTCTTTAAATCCATCATTTTTGTGGCAGCAAAGCTGGTTTAAAATGAATATATTTCTTCTTCACTGATAAGAAATTATTTCACTTTTTCTCTCTCATCTCGACTCCAAGGTATCTCCCATGAAAGTAACTATATTCTTGGTACATGTGTTAGTTTCCAGTCCTTACTATGGGTCGGGATCATTGGGGAGTTTTTTATTTTTGATTTTTTTGTACTATGGTTAATATTTAAGGCAAAACAATTTAGAAGCAAAGCTAAACAACAACAAAACGAACACTTTATTAAGTATGTGATATTAGCATTCTCCTTTAATCCTACCAGTAACTTCATGATTTAGACATTAGTAAACTACAGTGCAGAGAGAATGCTACTTGCCAAAGTCACACAGTTGTAAGTGGCCCATGCTCCCAAACACTGGGCTACATCACCTCCTGTTATTGAAGACACCAAAACCATTTCTAAAACAGCCCCATCTGGATCCTCCTACATCAGCTGATATTCTCTTGGTTTTACTCCTTCAGATGGCAAAACGCATCCTCGTTTCCATCCACAGAGGGCATCCTTATTCCTATTGTTTCTAAACTATGTCAAAAGCTCTGACACCAGAAGGAACACTGAAGTATACTTCATTGTTCTTATAGAAAATCATACAACAAAACTGTTACTCAAAGAGGCAATAGAGGAGTATGCAGCTAAAAGAGCAAGAAAAAAAATGTTGTGGAAGTGTCAGGTAGTTCATTAATAAAAAACATTCTGTTAATCTGGATTTTGTGATGTTGGTTGTATTAATCACTTCTTTGAAATGATTCTTAAATATTTCCTCTCTTACTTAATTGTAATGTTGTATTCTATTTCTTAAAGCTCTCCAAGTGGTGTAAACAATAGACCTTGTAGAATAGGATCCGCCCCTGGCAAGGAGAATTACATTCATGATCTTGGTCTCCTAACATCATTTTTAAACCAAGGTACTAACCTATAAGTAGAGGCAATATACAACTATTATCATCTTCTAGGGGGCCATTTGCCATCTTAGCCATGGATTAGAATGTCATGGATAATAAACTCTCTCCTCTGCTACATTATCCTATTAAAAGGGGTCTGAGACTGAGTAGAAAGTAAAGATGCCCAGTTAGCTCTCATTTATAGTCTCTTGGTGTCAAAAAGGAAACTGTCCAAAAATTAGCCATTAAATGAATTGACATAACAGGACTAATGGGAGCATCTAATATGGTATTTCCTTAGCTAGTCAAACAGTTGAATTAGACCTTTTGTGTGTTTTCTGTGTAAACATATATTAGTTAAGGTAAATGTGCCTTAACCAATAGTATACCAAAATCTATTATACTTAACTTATTTGAAGGTGATTTATTCAGCCACCTCAGTTTTCTGCAGGACATCTGATAGCTCAGGATAAAGTGGAAAAAGATGGCCAAAAGCATTGTCATGAATTTCATTAACAGAAACAGGTACATTTTACCCATAGGTGAACCATAGAGGGTCTCGCTCTTAATTTAAGCAAGTGTCTACTAAATTTAGTTATATAATTGCCTACCATTAGATTTAAAAGAAATAAACAGTAAAGAAATGTAGTGCAGCAGGTGCTACAAGAAGGTAGAATTAGTGTGGATGTAAGAAGGAAAAAAAAGCTATGAATGGAGGACACAAGAACTTAACAAGAAGAGGGGCCATTTCGTGTGGGGGCAAACAGTCCCACATATCAGGATTTTTTCTGAGGACTTTATACAGTAAATGATGTTCATAGTAAACAACTCTGAGTCATGCATAAAACTTTAGTTTTCTTTATTGTTCCTCTGAAAATAGTAATATTAAACATTACGGTGCTTAAAATTTCAGTTACCTGGAATATTTACTTATACATATATATCAGTTTACTTCAAGTAATGTGACTTTAAAGATAATAAAACTATAATAAGTATAATAAATAAAACATTAGAACAGCATTCCATTTTACCTAACTTTGGAGTGCTCTCTGTGATTTGTCCCAGGCACTGCTTGCTTTAATTGTATTATTTGCATTCCCTGCCTGCACGTGAAGGGTTAAGGAGTTCATCTCAGGTTAGAGATGATGTAAGATTAAATATTTGTTGTGTATAATTCAAAATATACATAATCCACGTAAGACGAACAGTGAGTGACTGGCTGCGTGTCATGTTGGACATAAGATCCTCTTCTTCCTTATAAACACATTTAGGACCACACAGCTCCCTGGTTCCTAAACTTGCATTGGACTCTCCCACTAGATGGTGCTGAACAAGCAGAGAGTTCTGGCCAGGGGAGCCTTGCTTTCTGGTCCCCCTCCCCCACTCTGACCCTCACCTCTTGTTCGTTTGCTTGATGGTCAGAGAGCGCGATTGTTCAGGAATGTCTAATGATAACAAAAACCATTTCAAACTTTAGACAAACACAAGCGAGGTGGGTAAACATCGTTAGTAGACTCCTCCTTTGTTATTAAAAGGAGTGAAGGCTTGTAGCCCAAAACGCAAGCTGGTGTGCTTCCAGTTATGGTCTCAATAACAAGGCACCTTTTGAAACACACGGATTATCTGTTTGAGGTGGAAGACAGTAAGGAGGAAGGGCAGAATAGAACATTTAAATATATGTATGTTGTGAGGAGAATGTGAATTCACCTTTGATAGCAAAGAAGAAGAACTGGACACAAGCAGCCTAGAGTCAGACGCCCTTGTGTTGGAACGTTCATATTTTATAGAGTCAAAAAAAAATAAGGAACAGTTATTTATGTAAGACCGAAATATCATACAGTTACATGGATAGCTCTTCGTAACAATAAGTGACACGTGTGTCAAGACAAGAAATCAGTTTTTGTTTTTTGATTAAGACCTTTTGACTTAATGCAGGGAGAGTGCTCCTGGGTGCCTTAAATACATCCTGCTAAAACAGAAGTCTGCACTTAATTGCTCCTTTTTAGAACATGAGTCTGATTTCAGGCCAGGCAAAAACATGGGGAAAAAAACTCTGGGAATAAAGTAATCTTTGTTTCCACTTTTGCATTGGAAAAAAAGCATGAGGCATTTGATTAATGTTGATACTTAGGTGTTCATTTTAGAGCAGCTTAGGGGATCCAGTGAGTTGAAACTAACTTCTTAACCTTATAAATCTTAAAGAACTCCAAGTTGAAGGAATTTTACTTAAAACAATGGTGTCAAAAAAGGAAGTTAAGCATTATTACTTTACTGTTATTACTGCCAAGCCAACTAGAGCAGAATTTCTTGACCAAGGCCACAAATTTGCAGTATTTCTTTCTACCATTGACCAGGACCGCCGTAATGCTTTCCTAAGCGCTTCCTCTCAGCGGGGAAAAGCCGTGTATAAGTTTGCATTGCACTGTTTCCTCCAGAGAATTGTCTATGTGCCAGAAAATGTAAGGGATGTGGACGGTGGGACTGCGTTTGGGGAGGCATAGGGGAATACATGGGATGCATGTATAATATCAGCAGTAGGAGTAAGATTATGATCAGAGGCAAGTGCCACTGTGGCTCTGAGGCTGTTACAGGTGGGAGTGGGAAATGTCTGCGGGAGAAGAATGCGTTCAGGAGTAGAAATGGGCACAGATGTGTGTGTGTTTCTAAGCAGCCTCATTTTTGAAGGTGAATTTTGTTTTAGGATGGAGACTTAGGAAAGTGAAAATAGGTTCGGGAGGAAGGTGGGACATGCCAAATGTCATGCCTGTAGCAAAGGTCAAAGGACACAGAAAATTGTCCTGGTGCATTTTTACCAAGCGCCATGCTATGTAACCACCAGCAAGGCACCACAGTTGCAGCCTGGTGTGGAGCTCCCAGCAGCTGGGCTGTGTGATGTCTGGTGCAGGCACCGAGGCGCTGCTCCTCTGGGAGCCTGCCTGTGTGAGGACTGTCATAACAGCGCGGCTGTCTGTGGTTATTGTGCCCTTACTTTGAAGGGAGAGATCTGCAGTCCTCACAAATGGCTCGGAGCTGCTGGGGCATCTCATCACTGACAGGTGGCCTTGGTGAGGCAGTGATGAGGAGCAGGGAGGCCCAGTTTCACAGTGTGTTAGGTATTTATTGCTGGATTAAAATTACTCTAAAACTTAGCAACTTAAAACAAAAAAACATTTGTTATCTCATCCAGTCTGTGGGTTGAAATTTTGGAGTGACTTAGCAGGGTGGTTCTGGTTCAGAGTTTCTCAAGAGGCTGCAATCAAGATGTTGGTCAGGGCTGCTGCAGTCATTTGAAGGTCTGACTGGGCTCAGATGATTTCCTTCCAAGGCAGTTCACTCACATACTTGGCAAATTCCACCTGGATGTTAGCAGAAAGCCTGCGTTCTTCAACCTGTGGACCCCGCTTAAGTGCCCTCACAATATGGCAGCTGGCTTCTCCCAGGATAAGTAATGAGAGAGAGAAGAGAGAGAGAGGAGAGAGAAAGACAGGAGGGAGGAAGGAAGAGAGAGAAAGAGAGAGAAGAAGCCACAGTGCCTTGTATGACTTTCAAACGAAAGTCACATAGGGTCACTTCTGCCATATTCTATGTTAGCAACCGCCATTAAGTCCTGTTCACACAGAAAAGGAGAGGAATTAAGCTCCACCTCTTGAAAAGAAGAGTATCAATTTATGGACATATTTTAAAACCACCACAAATAGGGAGGATGGCTAGGTGGCTATCTCCCAGATGTCTAGGGCAGAGCCTTAGTAGATTTTGTATTTCTTAACAACCCCAGAACATTGCACATTGTCTTACTTGGGCACATTGAAAAGAAATACCAGCACCAGAGCCCCAGCCCAGACTAATAGAATAAGAATCTCGGGGTGAGCAGGGGCGAGAGGGTTAGAGCCCAGGAATCTGTATTTTTAAAACTTTTCATATAATTATGAGCACAGGGAGTTTTGATGTCCCGGTCAAGACCAGTGCTGTCCAATGGAAATATAATGTAAGCCAAATATATAATTTAAAATTGTCTAGTAGCAACATTAAAAGAATAAAGAGAAACGGGTGAAGTTAATGTTCATATATTTTATTTCCCCAAATATATCCAAACTATTCTCATTTCAACATGTAATCAATGTCAAAAAATTGAGACATTTAATTTTTTTTATAGTAAGTGTTTGAAATCCAGTATGTGTTTTTCACTGACAGCACAATTCAATTTAGACTGGCCACTTTTTAAGTGATCAGTAGCCACATGTGTCTACTACCTACCATATTTATTGATCTGCGCAGTCTAAGTCTCATGAGGGCAGGAACCTTGTCTGTTTTGTTCACTGCTTTTCACAGAGCCTGGTATGTGGTATGTACTCAAGAAATATTTGTTGAATAGACTAATAATGTGCTGATAGGGAGTTAAAATGATAAAATATATATTCATATCATATATGGTATTTCCAAAAGATTTCAATAATTTTTCTCAAAAAAAAAAAAAAACAGCTATTATAAACAATGCTGAAACTTTTCACAAGAAACCTTTTTGGAGCTTTGTGACTTGATCTGGTTTTCAATCTGAAGAAATCTACATTACTTTATCCTCTTTGTGTGTGTGATCTGATCACTATAACCTACATAACTTCTAAAGTTCAAAACATAGCCTAGACCCCTCCCCGTCCCAGCGACTTTGCGCTGCCTCCTTCGCCCCACCCCAACCCTACCTCACAGCTCCTAGCTGCTCCAGGCCCATCATACTCTGGAGCAGGAGAGTACCTTGGAGCTCCTAACCAGCCTGACGGCCAGGAGCCAAACCCCTTGTTCATCTTCTTGACCATCGGTCTCTCTCAAGAACAGTTCCAGCACCCTGAAAGAAGCTCCTGGGTTATTCTAATTGGGTTTTTTCACTCTTTGGAATTGAAAGAGTTTCTTGGAATTACAAAAAGTCTGAAAACATTGATAACACCAAAGAAAAGGACAGTAGAACTCATCTTCAACAAACCATAGATTTGAAAGATAATATCCAGGAGCTGGAGAACTAGTAGTTATAAATGTAAAGGCTTTTTTTTTGTTTCAAATTGTAAATACAGTTCAATATGAACACAATACTTTAGATGAGGTAGTGAAGCTCAGAAAAGTCAGTATTCCAAATACTCTGTTATTTTTTTCCGATTCACATATGTATATTCATATATTTTCAAATGGGAACATACTTTACCCACTGTTCTGTACTACTTTTTTTTGACTGCCTATTGTGACCATATTCTCATGACTTCACCCAATAATTACCTCATTGTTTCTGGTGGGATACATTAAATTTTATGGAACTATGTAGTCTTATTGATGATCATTTATCATTACAAATGTTACACTATTGCTTGGACAATAAAAAAAGCAGAGCAGAGGGGTAAGACTGACCTAAGTAGCTAATTCCCTTGAGTGTGTAAAGGGTAAAGAAGAGCTTGAGCAAAGTTTGCGGATTTTTATATTCTATGGATAAGGAAGTTTAATACAATACATGGCACTATCCATTGTGGAGCATGCACTTTCTAGACATCCTAAATCATTTCTAGGATTGAGGCATTCCATGGGTGGGCAGTTAAAATACTCTACCCAGAGCTAACTTAGAAAGGCACTCAAAGCTGTAGGTTAAATCATCAGCCAAGTATTATACCAAGAGGTGAAATAAAAACAGTTGATTCCAAACAGAGTAGCTCATGTAACTAAAAAGTTCAGAGATGGTGCTAGTGGCTCAGCAATGTCAAACAAAGAACTCATTTTCTTGCCATCTATTTTCTGCTGTGCTTTCTATAATTTTTGTATCATCCCCTACTGGATCATGGCTGCCGGCCGCTCCCACATAGAGTTTCTTTGTCTCATAATTTTTAGTGAAATTCTGGGATTCACTGTGATTGGACCAGCTTGGGTCACATGTACACTTTTGAGCCAGTACTGTAACCGGAGGCAGGAATACAATAATTGGTTGAGCCCAGATCATGTGTGTCACCGACGGAGCCACAGTTGTAGTTAGCTTCTGTGGAATAGCATAACCAACAAATGGAAAAGGGGTCCTGTGGAGAATTTGGTAATAGATGCCAAGAATTCAGTGTTCACTACATCTGAATTCAAGATTTAAAGATGAATAAAATTGGCATTGTCCCTGCCTTCAAATAATTTTTTTCTAATTGTTCCTAAATTTTTCCAAACCATTTACTCATATTGCTCTTTTCATTCTTCTCATTCATTTTTGAACCCAATAGAAATATAATTCGAGATGGAGAATAAATATTTAATAAATAAATAAGAATATATGCATGCGGATGTCTTCTTCTCCAGAATCTGGGATATGTATGCAGTTAGCTCCCTATGACCTGGTTGCCTGAAGCCCATGTTGTGTGGATGCGAGAAAGTGATGGGCCTTTAAGATGCCATCCCTCTTCCAACCTGAAGCAAGGAAGACCTTGGCTAGGAACACTCAACTGGGAGCTGACTCCAGAAACTACACAGAAGATTCTACTGGAGTCTCTATAACACGTTTTTAGAAAGAGAGGAATTGGGGCTGGCCTGCACACCACATCAGGCCAGCACCAACTGAGAATTCTCTGTTTGATAGAGCCGTAAGTTAGTTGCAGTGGCCACGCAGAGAAAAGCTCAATTGATAGGGCTTTTTGAGAAGTAGGAAAATGGGAACTCGGGAAACTCAGAAGGGTGATGGAACTGGGCGCGGAGACAGATGAGAAACAAGCCAGCAAGAGATAGAGAAACTGCAGGAAATGGCTACAAACAAACAGTGAAATTAGGGCCATCAGACAGAATCCTACGGAGAGTCCCGGGACAGCACAAGGAGCTGTGTTTGTGTCATACCCCTATTGACAAGTGTAATGACACTGCTCTCAGTGGCCACACAGAAAATGTGGAGGGAGTAACTTAGAGTAATTAAACTATTAGTTTTACTGTTATTTAAAGAATGAACCTCTAAAACCTATAATTAGTTGCTTGACCTAAAAAAAACTTTACCTCCTGCTACCATAAGTAATCGCCACTCATGTGAAACTAAACAGGAAATGAAAAAGCTTGGTTCATCTCTGGAGAGATGCCACGGATGTGTATTCTCAGAGCTGCCGTTACAACATGGATCATTGAGTCGTGGCCAGGTGCCCTGGTTGGTTACCATGCCCTCAGGGACAGAAAATAAGGTACAGTACCTGACTGTGGGCTGACTTTTAGCACTTAACAAGCTGAATGGAATCTACGTGGGAGGTAAACTATTGTCTCTGAGCAACAACTTTCAGCACCCTATCTGATGTCTGCTTTAGTCTTGTATCATGTTTTCAAAATTGAACATTGTTTTAGTTAAGATTTGGTGGGAATCTGTTCCCACTAAATCGTGGGCCAATTTTTTCTCCTACAGGTACATTCACTGACTTTGATATACCAGAGAACACATTTGTCTTGTGTGAAACTTTATTCAGATTTGATAAGTTTTTTCCTAGCTCCCTCTCAAATAATAACAGCAGTTACTGAGCATTGAGTGTTTTCTATGTGCAAGATCCTGTCCTAAGCTCTTTGCATGGATTAGCTTGTTTTATTCTCACTAAAGATCTAATCACCAAGTGTTGCAATCCTCATTTTTCAAACGAGGGAACTAAGTTTGAGAGTTTAAGTGACTCGTCACTAACTGTCATGTCACTAAGAAATATTTTCTTTGAGGTCTTTATAATTTAAAATCTACAAAATCAGGAGTATGGAGTATTTCCAAAAGGGCTGCCAGTATAGAAATACTGTTTCTTTGCTCCTAACACAAGGAGTTTGCTTTTCTTCTGAAGTGGGAACTATGTCTCTTGCCGGAGACTCAAGAATCCAGGTTCTTGCCACTTCGTGATTCTGTTCTCTCCACGTGTGGTTTCCAAGGTTCCTGAGTAGGAGAGATGGAGAAGGCACCCTGGTTTTACAGTACCCTACCCTGGACATGACAGGTATTACTTCTGTTCACGATCATATTGCAAAAATCCAGTTCTGAGAAAATCTGGGAAATGGAGAAGAGCACATAAATATTCAGCAAACAGGAACTGAATTAACCACGGAAATGACAGAAAATAAGTGAGTAAATAATAAATAAATGAATGAGACTGTTGAGAAATGTAAAGAGATAATAAAGCAGTAGACCAAACCCTAGCCCCTCCCCCATGGCTTAATGGCTGATCAAGAGTTGACTTTACTCCTATTTTATAAATAATGCTTTTTTTTTCTTAATTCCAAAGGAATACATCTTCACGTTTAGGAATTTTCTTAAAGAATAAAATGATTACATGTATAATTTCACCCTTCCCTCCTCCCCCATACAATTATAACGTGTGTATATATATATATTTTTTTTTTTTTTTTAAGAATCCCTCAAATGGATCTTCCTAGACTGAATTAGTTATTTCCCCATTGGGAATATGCTGGCTCTCCTTCTATAGGGCACTTGCCACATGGTTGACCCCAAAACCTGTCTGTCTCCCCTGTTAGACTTGAGTTCCTGAGCACCTTTGCTTCCCCAGGGCCTGGCATGGATCTGGCATAGAGCTGAATAAATGAATGATGTTTGCAGATATAAGTGAAGGAGCAAATAAATGAATAGATGGATATTTTTCTTGCTCTTTAAGTTTCGTGTTAGAATTAGATATTCATGTCCTTTTCCTCTGAATTCTATAGTAAAACTCTTAACTCTTTCTTCTTCAGAAGACTTTGGGGACCCAGATTGGTGGGAAGCTGGGATGTGTGTAGGTCTAAGTCTGTAAAGGCTATGAGATGGACAACATTGCTAGGGGGTGCCAGGGCAGGAGGGGGCCATTGGATGCAGCTAATAACTTATACACATGGAAACAGGGGGTCATCTACTAAGCAAGGGATAAGAGTGGAAATTGGGGGCTTTCTAGAGGACCAGGGGGTAAGAAAAAGAGTAAACGGAGCGAGCTAGGAAGACCCAGTATCACAAGACTGTGATGAAACTTGGCAGAGGTAACTAGGCCATTCTGAATCCCAACAAATGAGAGACTGGTGGGCAAATTTCAGAAGGCAGAGTCAGGGGCCATGAAGTCAGGGGCCAAGAAAAAGGGTTTTGGTCTGAAGCAAAGTGGACTGATGAGTCAACCAGACAGAATATGCCCTTGTTTTTCCAGGAAACGAAAATACAACCTTGGTGAAAGACTAAAAACCTTAGCAAGAATAAAGACAGGATAGCGAATACAAAGGACTGGGGTTTGAGATGGGAGGGAGGGACAATTGGGAGAGGGAAACAGGGAGAACAAGGGCTGTTTAATGTTTGTTGCGTGGAACCAAATGCTTTCAAGCTGTGCCAAGCTAATTGAGTAACGTGAGGCTTTGTGCTTGTAATTCACCTAATCTCTGAGTCACCTGTACTTTGAGATTCCCTTGCCTTGTCATATAAACTGTTTGTACATCTGACTAATGGTGTGTCCTTGTTTGGTGGCTGCAAGGTGGAAGGGACATGACTAAAAGAGAGAATGGAAGAGAGGCCAGAACTCCAGGGAGCACCTTGTTTAAAGAAAAAAGTCCTGATTCCCCCAGGTGATATCAAGAGGAAAATTCAGAAAAATCATAGAGAGAGACCAAGGCCATGCTTTCTGCGTGGGGTTGTTTCAGAGGTATTCGTAGCATTGCTCTTCTCGTTGGGGCGCTCCCTGTTCTGAGGAAATGGCCTGATCCTGCTTTGGCTACATTGACTCGGCTTTTCCAAGTTGCTGAAGTGAGTCACCGGCAGTGCCTACATTATTTCAAAGCAGCAGGGAGAAAGATTATGCTAGTCCCTGCTACCACCATGAAACTTTGGATGGTCTCCAAACACTTAGAACATCCCTGACGCTATCAAGAGAAAGCAGTCAACTGGAATGTCCTTCCAAAGGAATTCCAATCTTCATCAAGAATCTGGCAAGATGAGAGATTTAGCAAATGTATTGTCAGTTCAAATTTAGTAAGGCAGGTAGAAGATCCCATTGAAGTGGCAATGGGAGTGATAGGGGGAACTTTTGCCAGTGGGAAAAAGTTCACTGACAAGTAACTGAAGGCAAAAAAGTTGATGATCAGAAACCTCAACACTTAATATCAAATACTCTAAATCCACATTGTAACATTGTAGAGAAGCATTCTTTATAAACTTGAGACAATTATAATAATACTATTAATAGTGAGCTGGCACTGAATTTACAGTGTATCTAACCCAATAATTGAGAAAGCTGAGTGCTAAGAAAGTGCTGATTTGCTCAAGGTCACACAATTATTAAAAATGTGGCACAACATGTTAAGATATGCAAATGATTCATCAATATGCCTGGTAGGAGGCGCCAGCCCTTCAAAAAATTGAGGTTGTCTTTCAACCCAAAGACAGCCCCCCTTGAAAACAAGTAATCCCTTTCCCAAACTAGCAAACATAAATAGGACCTATCAAATGCAAATAAAGTAGCAACCACCAAAAATATCACAAAATAAAAAGACTCCTCTAGCCTTAGGTTGAATTTTGAAAAAAGAGGTTTTATGACATAGACGTTGACCAAAACTTAAGAGAGGAAGAGAATTTGCCTTTCTAGACTTTGAACCACCTGAATCTTAGAACTTGACCACTCCCGCATATGAACATTGATTTTGCTGTCTAGTGTCTATTCAGCCAGGGACACAGTCTTAGCACTTAGAAAAGAGTTAAAAAAGGGGTGAGGGGCTTCCTGATTCCTCCTTTTATTGTGTCCTTACTATGTGCCACGTCCTTGACATTCATTACCCTATTTAATCTTCACAACAGCCTTGTAAGATACCTCATCTACCTTACAGATTAAGTTACCAGGGCTCAGAAACATTACGTAACTGTCGATCCACTTAGCTAATGTATGCTCAAGCTGAAACTTGAACCTAGATCATGTTCTTTTTACTATGTGACTCTCCAAGTCTTGGCTTTGCTCACAGCTACAGAGTCTAGGACATACTTGGGCTTCAACTCAGCTGTTTAAGTTCTCAGTTCACCCATATGGGTGAAAACTTAAGTCTCACTTGTGAGAATCGCTCTCTAATCATTCTCCTGATAAGAGCAAGAGAGGGTGGATCTACCAGCCTGGTGATTGATTTGCCCAGATAAATGACCTTGTTTACTTGAAAACAGCAGCTGGCCTCATGATTCAGTTGGCTCAAAGCCTTCAGCTACCAGTTCAGTCGCTCCAGCTCTCATTGCACCAGGACTAACCAGCCACCCAGTGGCTCTCCTGTGGGCCTCTTTGCCTCTTAGGAATTGAATCTGAGCTTAAGCAGCACAACCCTGGCAGCAAGGTAGGGGTGAAGGAAAGAGCACACCTGGGGAAAGAGAGGTCAGGATTGCTGCCAGAGAGCCTTCCTGTTGAGCTGGCCATCCTTCTTTCTGGCTGACTTCAAAGAGCCACTACATGCAGTGGTTATATTCTCAGGGATTCCCGTTACTTGCCTGTTCTGATTGTTACTATTCACTTCGTTAGTGAAGGAGTGATCTTCTGCCCTACTTGGGAGGAAATGCTCCCCTAGCATCATGGGACCAATGTGGAAGATGTCAGTAAGTGGCCGAAAGGTTGAGGGAGAGAAATAACTCTAGCAGAGGCCTTTCTATTAAGCTGAAGATTTAGGCTATTTATAAGTCTTTTCTTTTACTGTCTAAAAAAAATTATTTTGATCAGAATAGAAACAAAGGGATTAAAGGAATCAGAAGAGTGATTTGTAATTGGTCTCCAGACTGCACTCCCGTTTCCATTTGTCAAGAGCAAGCTAGTGAATAAGACTGCATGGGAGGACTTTATTAGCACTAGCTTTCCTCTGGCAGCCTGGGATTAGAAGAATACTTTAACCTTGACACATTCATTTTATGATCACAAAGCCCTTCGCGTATTGGCCTATTTTCTCCTTTTCATATTGCCCTGATCCTGAGAGAAGCTTTTAAAATTATTAGAGAATGGTTTTGTATTTCTCTCTCTCTGTCCCCTCTTTCTCCTTGTCTTCCCCCAAATGTACGCCAATCTTTACTAAGACAAAGAAAAATAAATCCTCAAGGATGTGAGTGTGACAACATTTTTTGCACGTATTCTAGAAGGCTACTAAAGGGGACAATGATTATTGCTCTTGAGTCAATGCAAATAGTATTGATTTCCAAAAAGAAACTTACTGAAATTAATAGATTTTTCAGGGAAAGCATAAAAGAGCATGTAGGGAAAATATCAGATGTGTTTAGTCACCAACTCGTCTACAAGGAACAAAGGAAACCAGGAAGCTGTATGTCAAAAATATGGATGAGACATTTTACTCATGTGCTGATTATAAAAAGGGTAGCTATAACCTTGTTTTAAGAATCCACTTGAAATTGGCGGGAGGGTGGATGCCACTGATGTGCATAAATGTCTGAGGTTCAAGTGTTAAATTGATTTGTATATTTGTTAATGTGAAACCTTTTTTCTGTATTAAAGGTTAATGGTAAAACACTTGATTAGTATCCCAAAGACACAACTATCTTCGTTGTTTGATAGGTAGAGAAATCTATCTACCGTGCACCAATTTTTTATAATTATGGAGTTTTACTTTACTTTTTTCCTTATCCAGCAACATTTTTGACTTGTTTTAGATTAAAGTGTTAAATCTCATTAATTATGGCATTTACTTCTCAGCTTGTAATTGATATCCGGTGCTTCTAACTTGTGGCACTCTTAGGGGGCCTGGCGAATCTGCCTGAGGTAAACTAAAATGGAAAGTACCAACTTTCTTAAATAATTTCAGTTATTTCTTATAGCTTCTGCAGTTTAAGATTGTTCCAGCATAGGGGGTGGGAATGGTGAAAGGTAGATAGTACATCTGATTATCCTCCAATCGAAGGGATCAAGGTAGGGGCTCTATATTACTGGCAGGGCTGTGTGCCAAAATGTAATCAAATAGGAAACTGGGTGCCAATGGTAATTTTTTGAAATGTTGCTTTTATGACATCCTCCACAAAGATGAAAGCAGTGTTTCCTAAAACAAACAAACAGCACCGGACTTGGGCTAAAGCTCTGATATGAAATTTATTTATGTTTCACCAAACCCAACTTGAAAGTAATTGTACATGATTTGGAACTTTTAATTGTTCTTCTTGTTTCTCTCTGCAAATAAGGAAATCCTGGCTTTCTTTAAAAAAAAAAAAAACTCTAGATGTTGGCTATTGGTTTCTTTTCAAGGTTCTACCACACTAATTGCTTTCTGTTTGATTTTGTGCCCTTCTGAAATTGAAGGTTGCCTTGAGGCAGGAGAAAAACTGTGGTGGTGACTTGTGGTGGGTTTGGGGACTGGGGTAACCCACAACTGTGGCTGCAAGCCAGTCTCATTACCCCATGGGTCGACAGGGCAGACCGGGGGCCTGTTTTACTGCTTCAGATCTGAGCCTATGAGTGGAAGGGGTAGAATCTCAAAGTTTTCTCTTTGCATTATTTATCATTTCTGACTGATAACAACACCACTTTCTTCTAGGAACCAAACACGGGTCTTTATGGTTTTGTTTTAATGTGGTATTCGGTATTGGGTTTCCCTGTACTTCAACCGCAGGTTTACAAACTGGGAATATCAGGGATATGTGTTTCATAGAAAATAGACATTTCACTTCTTTTCAGCAATGATATGACTATTGCTTCTGCACCAACATATCCTTAATGTTGCTATATGATTGCTTCCCTTTTAAGTCTGTCCAAACTGCAGTAGTGAAAGTTGAAGTGACTTGATTGGCGTCTGAGAACATGTGTTCAATGAAGTCAGAAACAGTTTCACCAGTTTTGTACATGGGATTTCGAAATTATCAACTTAAAGTATAAATAAATGAATTGCTTAGTTATCCAGAAAGGTTGACACTGTGGGATATATAGGCATCTTTGCTGAATAAAAACTTTACGGAAAGTGATAATTAGCGGGGAATGCCGTGGGTCAGACTGCCTGGGTTCAAATCTCAGCTCTCTTAACTCACTAGTGAGGGAGCTCCATCGAGTCACTTCTCAGTGCTTTTAGTTTCTCATAGGTCACCTGCAGGTTTTAATGGTACCTGAGACAGAGTTATTAACACATCTGAGGGTGCTTAGAACAGCAGCAGGCATCTGGTGGTGGCTCAATAAATGCCGACTGTCATTTTTCCAAAATGTTCTAGCACTTTTAAATTTTTTTCCCATTAAATATAATTTGGCCTTTTTCCTGCACAATCTGGGTCGTCAGTAGGGACTTCGGCGATCGCAAAGCGACGCCCTCCTGAGCCCCTAGGCGGTCTAACCTCCTGCCCTCCAGGTGGCGCTGCTGTGGCCTGGCGCCATTAGCTGCTGCCTACCTGCTCCTTCCCACAACCTGCCCATTGCTTTGTGGGCTAGCTAGTGTTTTTTATTGTCTTCACTCTCACAGCTTTCTGTTTTCTGCCCTCATCGCTCCCCGCCTCTCCTATTAAAACACAGGTCCCCCATGCTTCCCTTTCATCATCCTGCTTATAATATCTGAGTCAGTCTTTTTTCCCATTAGTTGGTAAGCTCCTTGAGTCTAGAGGCCACAGCCTGTCTTGTCCATGCTCTACCCTAGGGCTTGGTGCAGAGGGCTCCCGGGAGCTGCAAGCCTGGTGCCTGCTCCACTTACAAGCACGTGTTCCGGAGGACAACTCCCTGGGTTCAAATTCTGGTTTTATAGTTTGCTGGCCTGAGTGAGGGTAAGAAGGTTACTCAAACTCTTAAGTTTAAAGCTTTAGAGACCTCATTAATAAAAAAAAAAGGTGATAATAGTACTGACTTCTCAGAATTATTGTGGAGATTAGATGAAACGATCTAAATGGAAAGACTAGTGTATAATAAGTGCTCAAAAAATTAGCAGTTATTGTAATCGTGGCTAAGCTAAGAAAGTGATCAGTGGCCCTCATCTATGTACCTGCCCTATCCTCTCTCACAGAGGTGGTGGGAAACGTTGTGTGGAACTCTAACATGATCCAGAGAAAGGAGCTAAAGAAATAGTTTTCAGAACAACGTGGCAATACACATAGAACAAAGCAGGGAGTTTAAATAACTATTCTGCCCATGCAAATTAAAACTAAATATAATTCTTTAGCTCTTAAAGAAGCACACTTTACTTTCTAAAGGGCATCTGCTATCTCATTTTATCCTATATTAAACTACTTCAGTGACTTATCTGAACTATTTGTATGACCCAAATTCACTAGATGATTGCAGGTATAGAACCAATGGTTCCAAGTGCCATTCTGACTATAAATTTAAATAAAACTATTCCTTGTGTTTTCTCTGTATAATGATATAATCCAAGTACATAGAGGCCACCGTGGTCATGTTTATTCTACGCTGGTCATGGGTCATAGATTGACAGGCCCCAAATCTGGAAGGGGCCTCAGGAGCCACATAGTTCGATCTCATCATTTTTATAGGTGAGGACGAGGAGGCCTAAGGAAGTTAAGCCACTAGTCTAAGACCACAGAGCTGATTACTGGACATGGGCCACAGGACTTTTGCCACCTGCTGGTTGCTGAGCTAAGATTTGTGAGCACACAGGTCCTCTGATTTGGCCATGAGCGCGCTGTCCACTAAACTTTCCATTTTGGTTATAGGTTTTGAGTTTAAACAAATTTTATGAAAAGAGCACTTGGTCAGGGATCAGAAAGCCTGGCTTTTCTGATTGTAACCCTTAGAAGCTTGGAGTACAACATGTACTCCCCATCTTCATCTAGAACAAGGGAGAACAGGATGCCTGCCCTGCCACCTTCACAGGGTTGTCGTAGGATCAAATAAACTAATAAAGGAGAAAGTGCTTTGAAAGAAAGACCAAGTAGACACTTGGAAGAGCAGGGCTTTGAGGTCAAAACATTCTGGTCATGCACCCTAGCTCTGCCATATATCATTCATGTACCTTTCGTCAATGCAGTTCATAAGGGAACAAAGCTTATCACCTGAAATCTGCCTGAAGATTTAATGAAATGGTATATAAAGTACCTGACACAAGGTAGACTCTCAAGAAATGGTAGCTATTATCAAATCACTAAAATACTTTATAAAAACGATCGTTATCTGCTTTGTATTATAGGGATGTGTGAGCTTATTCTGTCCGTAGCTGTCCCCATCTTAATGGATTTCACTGTCTGCGATCTTTGATATATTCAACACTTGAGAACTGAATTACAGTTACTACATTCATGTTGAGCTGTGTAAACCCAAAGTGTATTTATACTTATAAACTATAGAATTTATGAAGGAAAAAATGGCTGCTTTGAAAATCAATCTGAACTTATTGTTTTCAAAACAATGAACTCTTCCACTGATCCAAATTAAAAATCTAATAAACACCGTGTATGGGGAGATAAGGTCCAAATCACAGACCAGCAGGGCCTTCGCACCTCCAAATGGCCTTAGGCCAGGTTGTCTTCCTCATACGTAATGTGCATATATGTGTAAAACCTCAGAGGTCACCAGAAAGGCCTCTGCAGCAGGAGTACACAGGGGCCCAGGCTCATTGGGAGAATGGAAACTCCACGTGCTGACATTTTCCCACACAGGAAAGCCTGAAGAGCACTTTATGGCTCTTTGCCTTACTCCAATTTTACTTTTCCATTTAAGGGGAAGAAGAGGGATTGAAAAATTAAGCCGATACATAGTCATACTCATACATTCATGAAGTCCTCATTAGAAAGTTAAATCACAAGGTGGGAGTGACCAAAATAAATTGTATTGTCATAAAGCAATTAAGAGAAAATCAGGCAATCATAAGGTGATAAAAGCCTATTAGTTAAAGGGCCTGAAAAACACAGCGGGTTGTAAAAAATTAAATTCTCACACACAGAAAAAATGCAAATGCATGCAATTGTCTCTCTATGGCAAAGAGTCAGATTACCAATGCGTGTGAAGCGTTGAAAATGTGAAGTGCAATTTTATTTCTCATCTGTCCTAAGTTCTGAAGATTCTTGTCTTCTAAATTCTTTTTTGTTCCCTCACGATGAGTCTTACAAAGCAATTTTGTTCTTTGAAAATAAGAAGATACATCCTTTAAAATGAAATGTAGTGAATTTCACATAGATTTCCACTTTTCAACTCATTGATATCATTCTGGAATTATAGTCTGTAGATGTCAAAAGAATTTTATTCTGAGGCCATTATTAGAAATGAAGAAACTGAGCCCTGAGGAGGTTAAAGCCAAATTTGCATGTGGCTAATGGGTTAGTTAATGGCAGCAGATCTGATTCCAGAGACCAGATCCATTCTTTCTCCCAGCTCAAAGCTCTTTCCACCAGGCCTTTTGCTTTTCTGTTATGATGTTAATTCTTAAAATAGTTGGTCTCTATCAGAGGTTGGCAAACTTTTTCTGTATATGAACAGATAATAACCGCTTTTGGCTTTGAGGGCCACAGGGTCTTTCTTGCAACTACTCTCCTCTGCTTTTACAGTGGGAAAGCAGCCACAGACAGTCCTTAATCCAAGGAGCGAGACTGATCCCAGTGAATTTATTTACAAAAACAGGCTGAGGGTCAGATCTGGCCAGGGGGTGGTAGTTTCCTGACCCCTGATCTATATCATTTCTTCAATAATCATTAAGGAAGACTTAAAATAACCTGAACCAATATTTGTAGATATTACAAGGATGTTTATAATGCAAAGATTGACCAGTTCCCTTGGTTAGGTGTGTAATTTTTCTGAGCACTACTCTAATTTCCCTGAGGCTTTCCTCAATGAACCCAGTCCTTGGGACTACCAGTAGCCAAAGCCCCAATCTTGGATTCATTTTATCCCTTGCTTCCCATTTCAAGAGCAGGCATTCGCACAATGCAGCCTGTGCCAGTACACAGTCACCCTTCAGGTGTCCTAGAACAGGCCTCTCTCTTGGTCCACAATGGCCGATCTGAGCTTGGGCAGAGAAATCTCACTACTTTTCTGTATCTGAGTAAAAATTGTCTTGACACTTTGAGTAACCTGTCTTTTTGGCACTGAAATGCCACATTTATCATACACAAATTTTCCATATGCACATGAGTCTGTTTATGGATTTTCACTTCTGTTTTATTGATCTATTCATCTATTTCTCCATGCATCTTTGCAATATTGTATCTTCATCAAGAAAGTCTTTATCCAGATTTTCTTTTACGTCTTTTAATAAAAATTTATAATTTTCTTCATATGTCTTATACATTTTCGTCATGGTTTTTACGTAAGCTACAGTTCACTGATTTCCAAAGTAGCAAACAGGAATACAAGTGGCTGAAGACTGTGTAGTGAAAGCATAAAAGACTGAGTTTTAAGCAATTGCAAATGGAGCCTGAGAGTGCTCTGTCATTTCTGTGACCCCTTTGGTGCTGGAAGTGACTGACTGGTGTCCACTAAAGCAAGAGGATGGTGTGGACAGGGCCAGGAAGAAGAAGATAAAGAGCTAGACCATTTTATAAAGGACCTGGACCCAAGTCCAGGAGCCTTCACCACTCTTGATGAAAGCACACTCATGAGGAGGGATCAGAAGCTGCCCCTGAGGGCAGGGACTGCAGGGACACCTAGGGACACAGTATCTTCCTGTCAGGTTGCACAAGCTTTTGGGTTTTAGTTGGATGAAATAGATCCTTCTACATTTCCCTTTGTCCACAGTGGCTAATCTGAGCTTTCCTCCTTCCAGATCACCCATTTCCCCATTCTGGCAAACTGGCCCAAATTCTTGCTTTGGATCTATGTTGATTCAGCCCAGCCTGCCTTATTTTAGTTGTTTACTTCTTATTCTTGCATTCACTTCTGTGCCTGTTTATTTAGACTGATCTACTGGGCATTATGTGCATTTACTACATGATTCTAGCCTGTCGACTTCTCTTAATTTGCTATCAGAATGATCTCCATTTGGCCATTTTGTCTTCTGGTTTTTCATTTGGGGGCAATTTCACTTCTGCTCTGGCAGCCACTTATTCCCCAGGAACATCTGACCCTCAGAGCATGCTGGCCTTCTGGGCAAGACTCCAAGCTAATCCAACACCTCTATCTTCCCCACAACTCATTATTGTTCTAGTTCAATTAAGAACTAGAACAATAGAACTGGTAGCTAATTTAAATTACTCCTCTCTGTGTGTTTTTCTACATTAACTACATGCTAAGAAATACCAAATGCATTTTACAGAGTCGGATCACTTCTAACTAAATGTCTTGTTTATTTTATTAAGTCCTATGTTGAATGAAATATCACAGGTATTATGAGGAGACTTGTATAAACCAGGTGGATCCAACCAACACATGGAGACACTATCCTGGCACGCACACTGGGCAGATCAGGTGAGCAGCACCACTTAGACTAAGATGGATGCTGCCTGAATAGGTTATTGTTGGTTTTGCCACTCCCAGTGGTGAAGATATACATTAAGATATTATTTGATGTATATTCTCATGTATAAACATTCCTATTGTATAAACTGAGATACATCTATACTGGGACATGGCAAGTAGTCATAGTAATATCACCAAAAGAATTCCAACTTATAGGTATGATCTGAATTCCCACTAATAAAGAGTTCTCAGTCATGGTCTTAAATTTGTTTGGCAAGCTTTTAAAAGATACAGATGCCCAGGCCCCACTCCAGGCCAACTAAAACAGAATTCCTAAGGTGAGGACCAGGCATCGGCATTTAAAAACTTTTCCAGATGATTCTAATATGCGGCCAAGGTTGAAAACCACTGTGTCAGCAGATCTTTTGGCGGCATTAGCTGACCTGTTACACAACTTGTTGTCATCAGATCTCTCTCTCTTAAACTTGCAGAAAACTAATGGGAACCCAGTCTGTGATTTAGGTCATACTATCTAACTTAGCATTCAAAGCTTGGCCTTCTTTCTGTCCTTTCTCGGTTGTATTAACCTTCCAAATCCAGAAAACGATGTATCAGAGAGAATTATGTAAATTTTTAAGAGGGCCACATCAGTGCCCAGAGCCTATGCGTTTGTCTCCATAGGGAAATGACTGTGGTATCTTCGAATGGTCCAGTAGAATGAGAAGTTTCAACAGAAGGAGAAGTTCCATGATTGTTGGTGAAATCCACAGTAGAATACTATTCTTGAAATAACATCGTATCAGTCAAACTTTCCAGATGTAAGCAGGACACACTGTAGCTAGTTTATGAAGAAAATTCATTTACTAAGGAATAGGGTAAAGGTAGAAAGAGTGCCCAAATCCTGCCATGTGGCTGCCTTTATGAAGCCCCTGCTGCCGCCATTGGAGGCTGGACCCCGGAAGTCCCATTAGCACCTGCGCCTACCCCACAAGGATGCCCTCACCACCAACTTCACTAAGCGATGTCCTTTCTCCAGGTGCTCTTTTCTGGGTGGAAAGCTCAACATTGTGGTAGATTATGCCCAGCTGCAAGCATTGCTGTGAAACTGAGTAATTTTTTCAACACTGAGAAGAAAGATATTATAAGAAATTTCTAAAACATAGGAAAGATGTTTAGGAGATATACAAGAGCCTCGAAGAATGACAAATGCCATTTTTGTGTTCTTTTCTCTTTCCTTATCAAAAGTACCCTTGTATGCTACCACTCATAATAAAAACTAACTGGAAAAGACCTGATGTCCATCTTTACGTCTCTGTGAATTCAAAATTCTGCCATTGTCTCTGCCTGGAACATGTGTACTTTGTCTCATCTCTAACAATGGAGTGCAAAAAAGGCTTTATTCTCTGCTAAAGGCGTTCTCCTTATCAATGGTGGTGTTGGGAAGAGGGTTGTAAATGAGTGTGTAAAGAGAATGAGAAGAACCTTCCTCTTAAGTCTATTCAAAAAAATTAACCTTGGGAGAGTTACCTGACACCCCACGGACTTCCATTTACACACAAGCTGCCCCTGACGTCCAGCATCGAACTTCACAATTAAGAAAGTTTATCGAGTACTTGAAGCAAACTTTGAAAGAGCTACATTAAAATACTAATAAAAAATTAGAGCCATAAGGAAATGCTGGTTAAAGAATGCTGAGAAGATATGAAGAAAAAATTTCAAAAATACAATAGATTTTGTAGAGAAGGTAGTACTCTTTCTGTCGGGGACGGGGGGCGGGGGGGAGGGAAAGGAAAATTTTTTATTATAGAATAATAGAGGGGTTTTATTTAGACCGAAGGAACAGCTTCCCCACAGCGTTGCCCTCAGGACACTCAGTGATTCCCCTGGCCCTTCAGCAGAGGGAATTCTCATCGAACACAGATGGCTTCCAGGAGGATGTGCCTACAGGCAGTGTAATGACCCAAATAATCTCTCCAAGTCTCTTGCAGGTTTTGATGCTGCGAAAAAGCTTTTTTTCAGTCCTCCAGTGGAAACCAAATTAGCGTCTTCAAGCACACTGGTGAGGTTTGTACAGTCAAATGAAGCCTCTGGGTAGTTGGTGGAATAAGTAAGCACATCTGAGACTTGCCAGCCCACTTACCCAGCCTCGCCCTCTCCTCAGAGCATGAGCGGTTTACATTCATCTGGTCCCCTGTCCTCTTACTCAGGGTGGCCTTTTGCTTCTTGGAAAGAAGCAAAAAATCTGAAACACAGACTTCAAAGACAAAGGGAATTATATTTTAACATTTTTATTTCATTAAACTGGGGCTAATCATGAAAGGTCATCAGTAAAGAACAAACAAGATAAGCGTTGGTCTGGATGTCTTCCAGAAAGGCCGAGGGAGGAGTGGCTTCAGAGCAAAGCATAACATGATTAAAAGAGTGCGGGCTCCTGATGGTACATATTCAATTCTGTTTGCACACAGGAGGGAGCAGTTTTCTATTGCAAGCATTTGGCTGATGTTGGTCCAGTTTCACTGAGGTAGAAAAGTTGCATGTGGGAACATTTACTGTTTTATCAAGCTATGCAAAGATGTTACCATTTCTAGGACTTCTGAGTTCCATTCTTTCCTTTGCTTCTGGGAGCCTGTCTTAGATGTCAAAGAATGATCAAAATGTAAGAAACAGGGGACCCAAGCAAACATTTCAAAGGGTGTGTTTATTTCCACTCAAAGTATTGAGAAATGAATAAATGGAAACAAAAATATCTTGCACTGTAAATAGTACCAGGCACTGTAAACACATTATTTCAATTTGATTTTCATAAACATGCTTATGACGTACCTATCATTAAGAAAAACGAGATTCAGAGATGTTAGGAAATTTCTTCGTAGTTAAAAATTGTATTTACCCATAATCCATCCCCTTAGCTACACTGCAACCTTTGGCAGACTCAGTTGCAGTCAGCAGCTGTCGTGTCATAATGGACACGATCAGTGCCCTGCCATACCCTCCCACTCTTACTACTTCAGAGCATCCTGCTCAACTTCTAAGTTGGCAGTACTTTGCCTGAAGATTTTCTCTGGCTGACTTTGGAGCCCATTCTGTTCTTGTGGCAGGTCCGAAGTATCCATGCACAAGTGCTCCATGTCCCCCTAAGCAGCTGTCAACCAATGACTAGAGCAGCTGGGGTATTTGCATCCCAGCTCTCTCATTCTTCAGGGGAGACCACTCTAAGACATGTATTCTGTACTGGCTCTGAGTTCCTCAGCAAGAATAAACTTCGGTTATCCATAGTGAGGACTTGCTTAATAGCAAGGAAAGGCTCTTTCCTTCACTTTCTCACTTCTCCACTCCCCTGCCCCTGTTTTCCAGCATTGTTATGCAAATAAACCACTTCATTTGGATCCTTGTCTCAGGATCTGCTTCCAGAGGAACTCAGACTAAGGCAGCTGTGTGTACACCTTGCTACTCATAAATTGAGGTTGAGGCTGAGATAATGATGATGGTTTGATGGTAAAAAGAGCCCCATGTCTCCAGCTCTCTCTGTAGCCATACCCTTTGTAATATGAGTTTGCACCTCCTCCTGTATTTCTGTATCCCTTGCATCGATGCTGGCCCTGAAACCTACTTTGGCCAATAGAACGAAGTGGAAGTGACAGTGATCTAGTTTTGAGCCTAGGCTCCATGAGGCTTTGTGTGCTGCTTCTCTCTCTCTCTCTCTCTCTCTCCCTCTCTGTCTCTGTCTCTCTCTCTGTCTCTCTCTCTCTCTCTGTCTCTCTCTCTCTCTCTCTCTGTCTCTCTCTGTCTGTCTCTCTGTCTCTCTCTCGGATGTCTGCTACCTCCATATAAACAAGTCTAGGCTAGTGTGTGCTAGAGGATAAGGAAACAGAGCAGAGCTCCTTAGACTGAAGCCATTTGAGAGTAGCCAGCCCTTAGCTGACTCACCAGCTGACTGCAAATACATGAGTGAATCCGGCCACCCTCAGCCAAGTCTGGCCCAGATCAGCAAAAACACCTAGCAGACCCAGAGACTTCAGGGCAAAAAATTAATATTTATTGTTATAAGCCACTGCTCATTGCAATGCAGCACTTTTGTGTCAATAGATAGCTGATGCAGTTACTGCAAGCTCTTTCGATTTTTTTTTTCTCTCCACATCCTTCTTTTCACTATATTTTTTTCTACCTGTTCTCTTTCTCTATTCCTCTCTGCTAGTATTTGTAAATATATTACTATTTCTTTGATGACTATTCAAGTTGGAATGGCTCAGCAATGTGTAGTGGACTGTGCCATTAATTTAACTGTAACCTAATATTACCAAAAATCTTTTTAGACCTGTCCTTCAGGTGGAGTAGCTAGGATATATTTATTTAACATGATTAGGAATCACCTAACAAGGGTTGGAAGGCTGAGGGAACATAGACGCCCTCAGAGGACACAATGAGAAAGGAAGATTCTCTCCAAAAAGATTTTAACTGAAACCAAAAAGTGAAGAGAGGAAATAGAATAATGTCTTCATTTCTTCATTCTGCAAATAATTGAGTCCCAACTAAATACTAGGGACTGGTGCTGAGAATGCCGGGATGTATAAGAACATGGTTTCTGCTCTTGAAGAACTAGGGTTCTAGAGGAGGATTGTGCTAGGAAAAAAAAAAAAAATGAAATAATGCTCCTCATTCTGGAGGCTTGAGAGAGGATTTGGGAAACAGGCATTTATCAGGTGGGGATGAGGTTTATACAAGTGAGAGAGTTCCTCAGAGGCTCCCCAGAAAGCATCTTGAAGGAGATCAAAGACCGGGGGACCCAGCAGGGCGGGGTCAGGGCTAGTGGAGAGGAGGGAGGGTGTGACAGAGAACAAGTTAGGGGACGTCACCACCACCACCAAGCTTCATGGCGTACAGTGAGGTCCTGAGAACCAGGGAGGCCGACGATGGGGAAGCGCATCCCGAGGGCTCGCTGCCCACTCAGGACAAGAAATACAACTCCTTGGGTTGCCAAGGGGGATGGATTTTAAGTCACTCAGTAGTTCAGAGATTTACATATAGTGTACCCACTTAATAGCCACCAATGTGTCATTTGGCATTTGTGTTAATTAAACTTTTTAATAAAACTTTGGGTTAAGAGTGCTTATCTCATGTTTCAGACATTCCCAGGAGTGCTTAGAAAGGGGCTCCGAGTAGGAAAAATATGCCATTTGGCAATATTCCATGAAATTAATTACCATACAGAAGTTGTGAAAATTTGCACAGAAGGGCTTGCTACAAATACTTGAATCAATTCAAAAGATGAGTTACCTAAGTTTTGTCAGATTCTTAATATATCCAGTCCTCATCTCCTATGTGGATGCTTATGAGAGGGTCAGTCACTTTGCCTTTCCAAGATTCCAACACTGTGAACTTATCCCTTAAAATCTGACTTTGCTTTGGGACCGCATTGAAGTCCAGATGCTAACACCATGAAATAAGAAGGCATGTGTTTCTTTGCTCTTGAGAACGGTCACCAACATGGAATATTCCATTGAAGCTCAAAATTCAAGATGAGCTCTCTGAATTTTTTGAAACACAGAAAATAGCAGTTCTGTGTCAGCCACTTGAATGTAAGCTCCTCGAGGGCAAGAATTTTACCCGTTTAGTTTAGCTTGACTGTATTTCTAGTGCCCAATGAATTTATTCAATAAAAAGAGTGGAAGGATTATATACTGTATCACACTCGAGAATAACAAAGCAAATTAAAAACAAAAATAAACGATGAAAAACAACCCCAGTATTTTTTCTTTAGGGAAATGAAGATACAATGCATTTCTCAATATATGAATTACAGGTACCTATAAAGAAAGTATATCTCTGTGGCCCAGGATGTAAAGAGGCCTTAGAACAGGCAAGGACAAATGTCCCAGGTTTCATAACTTGAAAGTCTCTGGGAAGCTACCTTTATTGCTTGTCTGAACCACATCCTGCCTATCTGTCCACATTCAGGAGAACCATGTATGACCCATCACATATCATGGTGATGAGAGAGGTAGTCTCCTCTCTCTGTGAGGCCTGAGCCATGGAGGTTTTGAATAACAGAGAACTGTTAGGTGGTGCATTGAAAAAGCAAGCACTGGTCATAGTTCACAAAGAAGAGGATGGGTCATAGCTTTATCTTTATGCAGTCTCCTGTCTTGGTCCTTTGATTTCATAAAGACTAGATCATAAATTATTAACATTATTTTTGTTTGTTGTTCTTTAGATTTCATTTGGTTCTAGATGTCTGTCTACAAAAGGTTTGAGACTTACTGCTTTGCAAGTGATGCTTACTAAAACATTCAGTGAGACTCACCAAAGAACTTTACTTGTAAAGTCCCAACTGTCAGCCATGCATTGACACATGAAGGAAAATCATTTTGGGGATAGAATTTCTGTTATTAAAAGCCTATCGGCATAATCTTCTGAGTTTCTTCTGCAGAAGATAAAGTGTTACCTCTGGTATTTAACAAATATCAAAAACATTTGGCTTAATTTTAACTTTGTTCTCATGGGCTTCCTTTGAGAACAATAAAAAATGTTTGAATTGAAAATCAAGGGATGGATTGAAACACTAGTGGTACTCAGTACTGTGGGGTATAGCTCATGCTTTGCTGGAGTAAGAAACACAATCAGTGGTCATCAGCAAATTTGACCCCAATCTGGGTTTAACAGTCCTAGATAAGAGTCTCAGAGCTGGAAAGGACCCCAACAGTTTTTGAGTCTAACTACTAAATCTGTGCTTACATCTCCACTGTGACACATTGCCCATCTCTCTTATCTTCCTCCAAAATGTTCATCCCATAGAACAGAGGTTGCAAACTAGCAGCCCACAGAACTGTTTTGTTTGGCTTGCTTGGTGTTTATTATTTAATTATTTATTTACTTTTTTAGTTTAGCTTGTAACATTTAAAAATTGAGAGAGTCCTCATAGATTCTTAGAACTCTGTCTTCTCCTGAAAATCAGTTAACTATATTGGTGCTGCTGTATTCCTACTGGCATCAATAGCCTGAAATCATTGAACCGTTCCTTGAATTAGTACAGGCTTCCAAAGGAAGCATTTAGACAAAGCATATGCTTTCCAGCTCACTGTAGTTTCAGCCAGTTTTTCACTCATTATATTACCTCTGTATGCCTTGAAGTTTCTGACTTCTGTCTGAGAACCCCTATTCACTGGCTTGACACCATGAAACATCGACTCCAATCAATATAAATGTCCATATTTTCTAAAAAAGAAAACTCGCCTTTACTTTTTAGTTATAATCTTCCTGCTAAGGTTCATATTCTAATTTGTGTCTCCACAATCTATTGATACTCTAGTTCATTTGAGTCAAGAATTGTTTGGGCTCCCACAGAGTTTACATTTTTTAATAGGTCCTTTGTAGATAGGGCAGGAACAAGGAAAGAATACCATCTCTACACAGAAAGAGTTAATAGCTCATTTAAGCAAAGTGGAACAAGAGTTAGTTGCGGCAGACGAAAGTACACAAGGTAATAAATAGGTCAGGATGTACACCTCCCCCACTACAGAGAGATCATCTTATTTGCCATTGGCTAGGTGGTTCTGCCTATGTTAAGAGGGCAACTGAAAGCTTTTCAACATTCTATGCTGTTAGACCTGACTTGAGAGAAGCAGAATATGTAATAGTTCATATGGGAACTGGGTCTGATATCTTTGTCCGATGGTTAATATCAAAGCAAATTTCTTAAACCGCCTATTATTTTTCTGAACTCACTTGTTGTTTATTATGCTTAGCTCAAATCATGGGAAAGCTAACATTTACTTTACATTCATATTCAAAATATATTGGCATTATCGTTGCTTTTGGGTGGTCCGAATGTCTCCTCAAACTTGGACAGGGCCCACCCAGCTGCTTGGAGAGAGATTACTTTACTTCTAAATGATCAGATTTCTACGTACAGATTAATATAGGATTCCCTTCAACAATACTCAGGAAGTTTAAATTTTATATGTGTAGACACACTCACATGTACACATACATATATAGAGAAAGAGAAATAAATGGGGAAATTGTAAGTGTAAAAAAGATTACATTAAGCCATTTGAAATGGGCATTTGCCTATCCCTGTCACAAGCAGAGCATGCCCTTGGACATCTGACCGAGCGTTTCCATGAAGTAGAAGTTGGTTGTTCCCACGGGACCACACAGGCTCCCCCACTGTTTCGTATTAACAGATGGTGACATGAAGCATCCAGCGTTACTGGGCAAATCCATTATTAGAAGGGGAACAATTTCAACTAAAATAAAGGACAACACAAATCTTTAACACAATTCAAACTCTCTCCCAATTTCTGAAAGTCTAACCTATTTATTTAACATTTTATTCTGTGGCTTTTCCAAACCTAACCGTATTGAAGGGTGACTTAGGACTGGCAACGAAACCATCATATCATCTAAGAGGATTTTTCCCAATGCTATTTCTAGCCTGGTTGGAAACTGGAAGCTTTAGAAATCTACCAAGACTGTCTAATTTTGCTAGATTTTTTTTGCCCAGAATTGAGGCCTGTGGGTTTGGATAAAAGTCAGAGAAGTCTGTGGTAACATTGCAATACATACATTTTCATGTAAAAATATTATGAGAAAAAGAGAGAATGGGGGCGCAAATGTATTTAAGGAAAAAGAAAAGGTGATTCCAGTCTTTTATAAGTTCTAATGGTTTTAGTTCTTGTCCAAAGTAACATTGCAATTGAAAGCAAAACAATTTGGTTTGTCTTAGACATGTTACGAGAAAGTGGAGTTACTCAAGTCCACTCTGAATAGTGAAGGGATAGATATTTAGGTCCACTCATTGTGGTCATTCAGAGAAGTCTCAAGAATGGCAAGATTAGGGAGAACACCCAGAACAGTGGATCATGGAAGAGAGGTTTGGGGAATTTCCCAGAAATCATTGAACCATTCCTTGAATTGGTACAGGCAGGGGGAAGGGAAACCAAAATGAGAAATACCAAGCCCTAGTGACAGGACTCAACACTGGAATTCAAACACAGCCTTCAATGGTAAAATAAAAACCCTTTGTACTGAGTATTAGTGCCCTTCACAAAATGGTCTTACTCTAAGAACTCTGATGTGACTGAAATTCAGGGAAATGGATTCTTATTGGGGAAACAACTGAAAGAATCCTTTATGGTTATTTTGCAAGATACTTTTGTAAAGCAAATAATCATTTGTTAATGTGGTTATTTTGTAA
>NW_011888848.1:1648762-1650451 GCF_000151845.1 Pteropus vampyrus
AGAAGACACAAAATCTACTAGTATGAATCTGAACCTCACTCTTGGTGCCAGTACTAAGCCCAGGCTGTGGTGGGAAATGGGCAGCTCCAGAGCATCGTGGGCAGTCTATCGTCATTTACAAATGCACCAGTTCCAACAGCCACACGTGTGATCCTGTGCCTCAGCTGGCCATCCTTACTGAATCCCGCGCGCTAGTTACTAAGCTATCACCTCTCAGCTCCAAATCTATCCCACTGTACTCCACTCTGGGGCTCTGGAAACTACAATTTTCCTTTGTCAGCTGTTTCTCTGTGAAATCAGCCAATAGAGAATACTAGGGGAAGAATGGCAGTCGGGGAGAAAGGAGTTTGGCAGCGCAATTGGTTCCCATTGCCAGCGTGTGCCTGCACTCCCAGGACCAGCCTTAGTGTCTGTGTCTCCCCTGCTCCCTCCCTCTCGAGATAACACCACTAGCCAGGTGAAGCCCTTTTCTCAGATGTCAAGTCCCAGATCCATGAAACTCTCCTCAAGTTTTTAGGTTCTGATGTCCCAGTGTCCTCCCTGTGTTTTCCTAACCTTAGAAGTGACAGGCACTTTTTGCAGTTGATATCGCTGCATTATTTTGGTGCGTTCTTTTGGACTTTTTAGTTCTTGAACACCTATTCTCTTATTTTCTCACATTTTAACATAAAGCTTACAGTGCTATGCACACCCTGATGCGCCTTACTTTTTGCACATCACAATATATATTGTAGATGTTTGTGCATAGAGAGCTTTCCCATTTTCCTATAGTAGCTGCGTAGTATTCCTTTAGGTTGATGTACCATAATTGATTTAACAAGTCTCTTATTGTTAGACATTCGGCTGATTTCAATATTTTGGCAATTCAAACAATACTTCAATGAGTGACATGGAAAAATTACACACGCCATACATCATTTTGCATATGTGCAATTATATCTGTGGAACAAATTTCTGAAGTGACATTGCCTGGATCGTACTCATTTAGACGTTGCCAAATTGCCCTCCTTAGAAACTATACCCATTTACATACATGCTAACAATTATGAGAATGGCTGCTTCCCCTCAGCTTCATCGACAGTGTTATAAACCTCTTCTGGAGTCAATAAAATGAGTCTTTCATTGAGCTTCTAACGTCATAGCTATGATAATTGAAAGACTATTTCTTTAATAGGCCTTCGAAATCTAGAATACCAAAAAAATAAAAATAAAATAAACAAATCATAGAAATAAATTTTTAAAAATCTAGAATACTACTTTGCTGATCCGTAAATGAACTCTTTCTCCAGGCAGACAGCTCAAGGGTCCGCAGCAGGCACTGCGCTTTTTCTTAAGCCATCTATCTTCTTTGCTATCTCAGCACAAAGGTGAAGCCTGGAGTGAGGCAGCCTAGTTTCGAAGTCAAAAAAAAACCTGAGGGTATCCCTGGGTGTCAATTTGACCTCCTCCATGTTCTTACTTCCAGATTTCTTTTTGGTATTATTCTTCAATATTTTTATTTCTGGGAATTTGATCTTATTTTGCAGGCGTGGGGACCTGTAAAAAGCTTTTACCAGGGGGCTGAGTGGGGAGAATAGACTGATTGGGGTGGGGCTTGAGCCAAGGTGATTCGTGACCGAGCCCTGAGGAGGGCAGCACAGCAGCAGTGAGTGGGGGAGAGACAAAGAAAGAAAGATCCACTGGCAGGAT
>NW_011888848.1:1651676-1746535 GCF_000151845.1 Pteropus vampyrus
GTATGACGTATTACTGAATTATACACTTGAAACATATTTGATTTTATTAACTGACATCACCCCAATAATTTTAATTAAAAAAAGATATATTTCCCCATTTGCAATTAGCAAGTTGTTTGAGGATTGATGTTTTGGCACCTTGCAAATATTCTATCCTTCATTATGATTTTCATTTGGGGAAGCTTACCTGTGGAGTTGTACAATGGGAAACTGGCGAAGCTCAGGGAATTGAGATTTAGAGATAGGACTGGGGACCCACTAGTGTCTAAATGACGGTTAAAGCCAGTGAAGATGATGAGATCACCCAGAAAAGGTATAGAGAGAAGAGAACAGGGCATGGGCCCTGGAAGCAGAGCCAGCAAAAGAGACTAGGAGAAGAACATCCTGAACAAGAATATAAACAAACAAGCCCAGGAGATGAAAGTTTCGGCGGGGGCGGGGTTAGAGGGGCAATAGCTTCCAACCCTGTAGGAGGTTTCATAAGCTGAGACCTGGAAGGAGGTTATGGGATGTGGAAAATCACCAGAAAATTCTTAGTAGATCATTGAGGACAGAATCAGCTTGACAATGAAAGCAATGTCAGAATCAGACAAAGACGACCTCTTTTCAAGAAGCTGGATGTGAGACAGAAAAAAGTACATCTTCGGAAATAAGGGCATGTTGTCATGGAGAAGATTTTAGTTAGCTCTCTTCTTCATTTGTTGGATGCAGTATATTCGATCATATTTGAGGACCAAAGATAAGGAAGCAGTGGGGAGGGAGAGGACTAAAAGGTAAAGGGATAATTTATGGGTCGTGGTGCTAGAGGAGAAGGGAAGGGACACCATCAAGGACGCACAGGTGTTTCCCCTTTGGAAAGAATTTTCCCCTTCTAGATAAAAGTAGTCAGTAAGGATGGAGGGAAATGTTTGAATACCCTGGGGAGGGAAGATGGAGGAATTTTTGTCCGATGATCTCGATTTCCTCCGCGAGGAAGTAGATTAGCTCATCTTCCCGAACGGCAGACCTGGGGGTTCAGGGCCTCGAAGAGAGCGGAGAGTTTTGAACAGCTGCTTTTGAGAACAGGAAAGGGAGCCCACGCATGCCTGTGTGATAGCAGGAAAGAAGATTGTGAAAAGGCCACCAAAAATGTAAATGAAAGGCCTGCTCCTCACACGTCTGTAACTCATCAAGAAGATCACAGCTTCCTGAAGGGTCCTCATCTGACTGCATCTGCCTCTGCTGTAGGTTTAAAAAGTGGTATCAGTGGTGCCTGGAAGTCAGCACTTCCAGCATCTGACAAACTCTCCTGAGAGCGACAGTCCTCCTGTTCCTCATTCAGGGCCAGTGAGATGCTTGAGAAGTCAGACTCACAGAGACCCATTGTGACATGTCAGAACCCACAGAAAATGTTCCTCCTGTGCATTATTTATGACTTTCCTGCATTTATATAATATCTAGCTTCCTGAAAGTAATTTGTTTTGGATTGTGTAGAGCTGGGCAGCACATCAAAGGTATGCTAAGCAGTGGTAATAAAACATTGAGGTTTATGGTCACTGAGGTATTAAATATCACTCATAAATTACAGGGTGAGTATTTTAAATGAGCTATGGCTCAGAGAACAGTAGGCACCCCATCTCTGCACATATTAATTGCTACTGCCTGCCTTATTAAATATAGATAGTCCCAAAATCTTCGTTGCTGTTGTTTTCTTAAGGAACCATCCTATGCCCTCTCTATGGTTCTGTGAGTATGTGTGCACGAGTGGACGCGTTGTATGCATAAGCTGGCATTAAGCATAACGAAAACGTGAGGATACTTTAGAATACTGTAGAGTCTCATAGCCTTTCATTTAAAAAGCAACTCTCCCTCCATGTTATCCACTGGCATTCTGGTTGCTGTTTTCTAACAAGGCATTCTGCTTACTGCATTGGACTCCAAGCATCAAAAGCAGGATAGTACAGATTGGTTTTGCTTCAGTTTCAGATCAGTTTGACTTTCCGGTTCTACAGCTTTGTCCAGTGATTCCCATCCTTCTCTGCTGAATCGCACCCCATTGGCATCTAGCGATGTTTCACAGGCTCCCTTTCAGTTTGAATCCTCCAATGTCCTTTTGTCTGCACGCACCTCCTGCACTGCTGCATCATCATAGTCTCCGAGTTCCTACTCCCTTCTGTGAGGCTCTGCATTTTTCTTCTCAGATGAGTTCCACTAGATTTTTGTGTTTAATGATCCAATCTAGAAATTATTAAGGAGTCCCAGTAAACCCCCAAGTCCCAAACTTAGAAAGAGACTGATGTTTTAGTAGAACTGAATGGCTCACCCTTTGGGAACTTAATAATTTAAAAGACACAGAGTCACCCCAAGTGTATGGAACCTTGGGGGACTCTCCCAGCTTTGCATAGTGGGAGCCAAAAGTTGACACAAGCCGTTGTGAGGTTTAACAAATAGGTGGTTGAACATGTAAGTCAGGCTAGACTCCTATTATTAAGTGGCCTTGACCCTTGTTGGTCAACATTCACCTTTCACTGCAGGTGGCTCAGTGTGGCTACTTTGTCCAGCAAGTCTACTCTATACTCTATTATTTAGTTTGATTTCAATCATATGAAAAGAAGAATCTCAGAGATGAAAGATAAGTGGATGTAGATAGTTTCTTAGTACCACACGTTAGACCTGCTCTTTGCAATATGGAAGCCAAGAAAGAGCCACATGTCACTAGTGAGCTCTTGAAATGTGGTGAGTGAGACTAAGGAACGGAATTTGTCATTTCATTTAATTTTAGTGAGTTAAAATTAAAATTCGAAAACCAATACTCAATTCAATTAGAAAACTTTTATAAATATTTGGAACAAGTTCGGTACATGACTCCACCTTTGCAACTCTAGATTTTATGAAATCTAAATGCAGAGCAAGTATTACTAATGAAAATTTAGCATTCAAATAGAGATATACTCTAAGTGTAAACCACATCAGGTTTTAAAGACTTAGTGTCAAAAATATTTAAAATATCTTATTAAAAGCTTTATTGATATTTTGAATATGTTTAGTTAAATAAAATTTATTATAAAAATTTCACCAGTTTATTTTTTTTAATGTGCCTACTAGAGAATTTAAAATTGCATATGTGGCTCACATATGTTTCTATTGGACAGCTCTGGATTAGAACAAATATTTCTTGGAGGAATTTGGGGACCCTTGGAGCCCATTCCTACTGAATTCTACAGAAATCTTGATTGTAGCAATTATTTGGCACTAGAGGGGTAAAAGTTTGCAGAACGTGCTGAAAGACTAACTTACAGAAAACCACCAAGACTGGGAAGTCAAACTCTACGCAGAAATTGTTTGAATTTTTCTATATTATATCAATAAACACCAAGTCATCCTCTTTTGAATATTTTAAAACTTTATGTAAATGACATTTTTCCTGTATGCTTCCCTTGACTTTTTTTTTTTTTTGTCCTGAACATTGTTTTTTGAGAGTCGTCAGTTGGGATACAGAATGATACTTATAGCTCTAGTTAATTCAATTGTACTGCTGTACCGTGCATAGTATTCTGTTCTACGAACACACCACTATTTTCTTTGCTGGCCTCCTTTTGATGGATATTTCGATTATTTCTACCATTTAGGTTGTTTCTCAGCATTACAAACAAATGGTGCTGTGAACGTTCTTGTTCACATTGCATTGTTCGCATGTGCAAGAGTTGCTCTAGAATGTAAGTCTGGGACAGAAATGTTGAGCCTTGGTGCACACATATTTTCAGCCACACTAGATAGTATTAAATCGTTCTCCAGGAGTTGTATCGATATATACTCCCAACAGCACTGTTACTTTACTTTTTTCTCCACATGTGGTATTCTTTAAATTAAAATGCTTTGTAATCTAAAGTGTAAAACAGTGTTTCTTTATTGCTTAATTTGCATTTCTCTGGGCATCTTTTCATATTTATTGATCAGTAAGGCTTTGTTTTTGACATGTTTGCTCATAACTATTGCCCATTTTCCAATTAGGTAATTGCTTTTTTATATGAAGGGCTCTTCCACCAGTCATCGTGAAGCACATGCATAGGTGACAACTGAGCTGTTCAATATCTCATCGTTTCTCCTTTCTCTATATTTGATTTTCCTTCTCTTTAAGTGATTACCTTTCAAAGACGGACCCCCTCTCCCCCAACTCCCCACCCACTTCTGCTGTTTCTGATAAGTACAAACCGTGGAGTGAGAAGGAGCCTCCAGCAGGATGCTACAGCACTGAGACCCAAGCACCAGGAAAGAGGACAAAGCAAGGCCATCTTTATTTCTTCACCATGGCTGACAACCATTCTTATGTGTCCTTCATATGTTAAGGACAAAAGCTGCTCTATGTAAGAGGAAAAAGATAAAAATTATCACACTTAGTATATGGAAGTATTGGGAAGTTTTCACTGAGACTATAATTAGATAAGAAAAATGAAATAATTTGAAGAGTCCAAAATTACCATTAGTTTAAAGTAGTAATGAAAACCAGTTTGAAGACAGCAAAAATGCTTTTAAAAACATCCCTTGAATCTATAGCTAAATATCAAGTTGACTCCATGGGACTACAGTGTTTAAGCTGACAAGACACAAAGCTCTCTCTATAATTCAAACTTAAGTCTTCATAGGCACTTGTGAATCAGTCTTTGAAAGCTTTTCTGTGGCCTGTAACATCTTTTGTTTCTTAGGACACTTGGTATCATAATAAAGATATGGTTATTAAATGTTAATAATGATACCTAGTATTTATACAATGCCTTTTATCCAAGGACCTCAAAGAACTGGGCAAACATTAACTCACTAATTCCCATAAGAGCCATGAGGCATCAGTTATTATATTCATTTTACTGATGAAGGAACTGAGACACAGAGTACTTAAATAACTTAACTTACTGAAGGTCACACGGGACATTAAAATTTTAGCTGTGAATAAGTCTAGACCTCATGTTCTCTGTTCATGTTTATCTAAAAAAAGTATCTACTTGTTTTCAAAGATTTGTAGGTCTTTTTTCTTTTTTCCTTTCTATTTTCTCCTAGTGAGTTGTGTTAAATAAACAATTATGGAAAAGAAAAATTTTTAATGCTTAAAATAAAATTTCCAGAGAGCAGCACAATGTCATATAATTCTGGAGACATACAGGTATGTGGCAAAAGAGGACAAAAAGGTTATATAAGATGTACCATTGGTTTCCAATAAAAGAACCCTCAAATCATTCTCTAGAAGAAGTTGCCTCTCATTTCCTTAAAATTGACTAAGACAATTTTATCATCTCAACCTAGTTCTACCTGTCCCCTTCTAACAAGAAGATTCAGACATTCTTCTTTCTGTTTGACAAGTCCCGAGGACCCTTGTTAGTTCACTTGCAGCCTGTTCTACTAAATTCTGAATTTCTTTTTATACTGGACTGACACCTGCCTTGTTGATCTTAGTCCTGCTCTCTGCCATGATACAGAACAAGCCTAACCCCTCTTCCACAGGACAGACCTTCACAGCTTTAGACCCAGATCTTTGGTTTCCCTCAAGCCTTTTTTCCTGCAACAACCAGAGTTTGGGCAAATGTAATTCTTACGTTGCTTTGTCTAGGTACCTCCCATCGTGCTCGCCCCTACCTGACGCACTCCAGTTGATCAAGGTCTCTCCTAAAATGTGGTACCCAGAACTAAACATCATATTCTAGATATAATCTGAGAGTGGAAAACAGCTTCTCCCACTAACCACACTGTAGTTCTTCCTGTATTTCCAAATGGTGGTTTAATCTTCTGCAGCTTTTTTTTTTCTTCAGGTAAAAAACAAAAATGAAACAAACAAACAAAGAGTAAAAAAAAAAATCTTACGTAATCATTTCTTAAAGGTTTATTTCTCATTATTTGAATAATTTCTATGTCTATTCCCTAACTCTCTTTTTCCAATGTATTTCTAAATTTCGTAGAAGTGGATATTATGATCACATAACAACTTTAAGCTGATTAAAAATGGTGAGCCTCAATTTAAGTAAGTCTTTTTTCTTAATTAGCTGTTAAACTGTAACTTTAGTAGATGTGTCTGTAAATTTGGGTGTACATTTAATCTTTGTCATGCAAGTTATATGCTAAATACAACCATAGGGTTTATTGTTTATTTTTAGAATAAGTATTCTCTCTGTGTGTATGTGTATTTCTGATTACTAAAGAAATGAAGTTTAGCTTAGAGGTTAATAACCCAAGTTCTGAAATCAGATACACATGGGTTTGAATTTTGGCCCTACCACTTATGAATCATTTGGCAAATTTATTTAAACCCTTTAAACTTTAGCCTCTTCGTGTGTAAAGTGAGGATAATAATCAGACCACTCTTGTAGGATTATTGTGAAGATACTATGTAATAATGAACATAAAAGACTTAGCCCAGAACCTGACATAGAGAAAGCACTGAACTAATATAAACTACTTTTATTGTGGAAATATTTGGAACATTCAGAAAGCATGACAAAAGAAAATAAAAGTCACCTGTAATCTCCAGCTTATTCCAGAAATTACTGTTGATGTTTAGAATAGGTTCTTTAACATTTTCCTATACTTTTGCTACTTCTGAGTGAAAGGAGTTCTCATAGAACAAACAAGCTTATGAAAACTAGCAGTGAAATTTCTAATGTATCATGACAAACACAAATAATAATATCAACATTATGATAGACTTGGCTTACAACTATAAGAAATACACATATACATTTTGATGTCATTGTTACTAGAAGTTGTTTAAGATCATACATAATGGATAAGATATTCTGTCTTTCATAAAAGTAAATCAAAAGTGGACATTATTGATACAACGGGTGTGGTTAAGAGAGCCTCTCAAAATATAGACACATCTACACTTGTCTCTTGGCCGGGTATATGTAATGTCAGGACCAAAGAGTTTCAGGTAAATTGTGGTTCTTAGAATCTTCTGTGATCTTATATAACCAAATAAGAGATTTGTCAAGTTTTGGTGGTAATGCAAAAGTTGTACTTTGAAACTAATGATCTCACCAGGAGATTTAAATTCCAATAGTAGTTGATTCAAATTTACTTACCAAATTTACTTATAGGATTTAACTTACTGATAAATAGATTTAAACTAGCATTAAATTGGTTTATTTTCATTCCCCCTAATATTTTCTTTTCATAATGGGGTGTCTACTCTGGGGAAAAAGGTCTATGCTTCCAAAACAATATTATTTTTGGCTTCTCTGCTGCACCTGACACATGTGAGATCATCGTTAGACATGGGACCATACTTGTTCCCTAGAATGGAGCTTCCACTGTCATTTCATACCCCTCCTCGCAGCCTCCCACATCTGCTAACACTATCCAGTCATTACCCTCCCGCAGTGCTGGATTCCCACCCCAGGGGCAGACTCCCAGCACCAGCACCCTGAGGCAATCTCTGCCAGCCCTTTCTCACTCCCTTGAGCCACACCATTCCCATGTAATAAAACTCCTAAATCCAGCGCTGAAGCCAACTCAGGCTCTCACCCTCTTTGGCTCCTCAGCCACAGGTCAGGCCAACATCTCAAAGGCAGAGAACACCCTCCCACCAGACAGTTCTGAGAGCTGCAGAGGCCTCCTAAGGCGCCAGGCCAGAAGAAAGTGGGGGCCGGCAGGGCATGGGGAGGGGAGCAGAGCTTGAGACACCGCCACATTTTATGGCACAACGATATCAGCACAGAGGCGGATGGCCGTGGAGGCTGTTTGAAGAGCAGCTTGTGGCAGACCTAGAGGGTGCGGGTTCTGAGTCATGCCGGCAGGTGTGTTATTATCGAAGTGATGTCGAGGGTCTGGAATGTGACTTAAAAGGTAGTAATGAGACATTATCCATAAACATGTTAACTGTTTCAAGTAACATGGCACTAAAAAGGGAGGACAACCCCATTCTTAAGAAAGCTCTGCTTTCTGGCCACGAATGAGCAAATAATAAGTGATGCGTAAGCAGAATAAGTGGAAGGGGCAGGGAGCCACATTTTTCTGGAGGAAGCCACACGTTTCTTACTTTACATTTCTCCCTTGTCTCATTTCCCCAACATAATTCCACCTGACAATTATAAACAGCCTTTCCATATCTAATATCCTGTTAGTTCTTAAGAAATCTTACCCTTTCTTGCCATCCTGACCTAGCATGTAAAGCTTTCCTCTTTCTTGAAATATTATTTGACTTTATGATAGAGGGCAAGGGGTCTCTCATCGTTCCCTATTTGTCCCTGTCTTTCAGGATCATAAAGGATGTGTTTACAATCCATTTTGCAGGTACAGAGACCTTCTCCACTGGGGGGCCTGGACAGTAAGCAGTAGCCATCATGTCCAGTTTTATGAGTTCTGACTGTGACTCCATGAGACTGTCTTCAAGGCTGGCTGCTACTAGCAACTGTAGCCATCAGTGCCCTAGACTAGGCTCTTCTGAACTCTCACAAGACTGTTTCCACCTCAGCCAGGCAACCTCACCTGAATGCCCCTCAGACACCCCAAAGAACATTTTATCATCACCAAAATCACCTTGGCAAAGACAGACTTAGGGCATAGCCCAGAACTTTCAATAACAGTACCTGCCTCCACTCTTGTTTTGGTGAACTGCCCCTTTCTCCCCCACCACCCCAAAACCACTTGTCTTGTCATTCTGGTGTGGCAGCCACTTAGCCACTCCCCACATCTGACCTCAGCCATTGGTACAGATGTGACCCAATGTGACCCAAGCCTCTCTTTGAGATTTTCTATACAGCAGCGGGCAGTGATATTTCTCTTTGCCTTTTGGAACTCTAGCCATAAGGATGTGGCCCCAGCTCCCTGTCCTCATGTCCTCCAACACGTGGAGGAGCTGGTAAGCATGAGGCCAGGCCTGAGACAGAAGTCAAGATGAGAAAAATGGTGGAGAAGACAGAGTCCTGCTAGTTTTCAAGTCCCTGGATCTGGTTGACACTGAGGGCAGCTCCATGGTTACCTTCCTATGATGTGATTATAAGAATCTATGATGACCACTTCTTTGCTTAAGTCTTATAAGTTTGGAGTCTCTGTCACTTACAATCAAAAGAGCAATACAATTTTCCACCTTCCTCCAACAGCCAATATTCTATATTCCAATTCAGTTCAACTTAGTGAAAACAATTTTACAACTGTGACAGCGCAACCACTCACCACTCATTTACGTTGATGCTGTAAAATGTCATGATTTCAATGTTTGAGCATTGAGTTTTAAGAGATGGATACCTCTAATCGTGAACCAAGTAATCTCTTCCTCCACAAGTACATCTGAGACCTTATTCGGTATCCTGAGTTTCTAAAAGAGGAAATTAAGCAAGAAGGAAACGTTAAATTACTAAGTCACTGGATAGAGCTTCAGGGATGGGGAATATCCTCTGTCATGCAGAATTTGACGCTAAATTAAAAGGTATTAGGGCTTTCTCCTGGTGGCAAAGGCAGTGGAACAGGAAGCTACGCTGTCAGACATCTCTGAAACTCTGATTTGGCATCATGGAGATTTTCTGATCAACCCTGGGAAGATCATTGAGCAGTACATTCTGTGTGAACACCAGATCCAGCCCGGAGCAGCCTTGGCTTCCTATAGCAGGGAAACTGGGGATGCGCGTTTGGGAAGAATAGTTCGACACTTCTAGCAAGTACAGTCATGCACTGTATGATGACATTTCAGTCAATGACGGACCACATATTAGATGGCGGTCCCATAAGATTATAATGGGGCTGAAAATTTCCTATTGCCTGATGTCATCAGAGCCATTCTAACATCATAATGCAGTGCATTACTCAAGTGTTTGCGGCGATGCTGATGTAAAAAAACGTATTGCACAGCCAGTCATATAAAAGCGTAGCATATACAACTATGCATAGTATATAATACTTGATAATGATAATAAATCACTGTTGCTGGTGGGTTTTGTATTTACTGTATTGTGCCTTGCTTTTTATCATTATTTTAGAGTGTATTCTACTTATATAAAAAAATTACTGTAAAACATCATGTCATGTTACACCAGCAAAAATCTCATATATATCGTATTTACCGTGTCTCTTGATTGCATCAGTTTCTCTTGTACTTGATTTAATCTTGTGTTATTTTGTTCATCAAGGCCCCTAAGCTTACAAAATCCACTGCTAATGTTGCCAGTCAGAGGCTACGTTGAGTGATTGACCTGGAAACAAAATTAAAAGTGATTAAGGACTACGAAGGTGGAAAATCAATTATGCTTATTGCTTGCCAGTCAGGTATGTCCCATTCCACCACAGCTATGATCTTGAAGAACAAGAACAAAGTGATAGAAGCTGTTAAAGGATCTGCTTCATTAAAGGCAATGAGACTAACAATGAGAAGGGCTTTTATCAGACGTGGAAAAACTTCTAACGGCTTGTATTAAACACCAGACACAGAAGCATGTTCCTCTCAGCGCCATGACAATCACAGTCAAAGCAAAAATGTTGTTTGCATTGTTGAAAGAAAAGGTTGGACCCAACTGTGATGTTGAATTTACTGCCAGCTCTGGGTGGTTTAAACAATCCAAGAATAAGTTATTTATTACATGATGCAAAAGTGAGTGGTGAGTCTGCAAGTGCTGATGTGAATGCAGCTGAAGGATTTTTGGAAACTCTAGATAAGCTGATTGTGGAGGAAAATTACTTGCCAGAGCAAATATTTAATATAAATGAAACTTTATTATTCTGGAAACAGATACCTGAAAGGACTTTCATCCACAAGGAAGCCAAGTTAAAGCCAGGTTTCAAGGCTTTTAAGGACAGGATAGCAGTTGCTTGGGGCAATGTTGCAGGATACAAATTGAAACCCTTTGTCATCTGGCATAGGGACAACCCCAGGGCCTTCTGGCATATCAGTAAGCGCACACTGCCAGTGTACTGCAACAGCAATAAGAAGTCATGGATGACCTACAGCCTCTTCCAAGACGCCCTCCTGAATTGCTATGCCAGTGAAATAGAGAATAACATACATTTCAAGAATATTTCTTTATTGTTAATAATGCTCTGGGACATCTTCCTTTTATTGGTGATCTTCATCCCAATATTAAAGTGATTTTTCTTCCTCCAAACAGCACCTCTTTTGGATCATGGATTCATAGCAGCTTTTAAGGTCTACAACCTAAGGATGTCCTTTGCCCAGGCTATTGCTGCCACGGAGGAAAATATTGAGAAGACACTGATGCATTTCTGGAAGAATTACAGCATCAATGACTGCATCAAGAACCTTGCTTGGGCTTGAGGTGATGTCACCACGGAGTGTATGAATGCCACCTGGAAGAAGACACTCAAGAGATTGGTTCATGACTTCCAAGGACTTGCCAGGGATGAGGGCGTTGCAAAAATCAATACGGCTGTGGTTGAGATGGCAAACAACTTTAACCTGGGTGGGGATGAAGATGACATTGAGGTGATTCCTGAGGAATTGACTAATGAGGAGTTGTTGGAGCTGGAATAGGAACATATAGCTGAAGAAGAGGTAAGAGAAAAGGAAACTGCAGGAAAATAAAAAGAACAAGAACCTCCAAGAAAATTCATAGTGAAGGGTTTAGCAGAAGCTTTTGCAGACCTCAATAAGCTCCTTAAAATGTTTTAATGCATGGACCTCAACATCAGAAGGTTTTCATTAATAGAGAGGAAAGTTCATGGTCCATTATCTGCTTACAAGCAAATCTATGATGAAAAAAAGAAACAAACTAAGCAAATCACTATGGATGTATTTCTAAAAAGAGTGACACCTCCTCAAGAAGAGTCTCAGGCAGATCTTCCAGGAGGTGTTGCAGAAGAAGGCACTGTTATCATAGGAGATGACGGCTCCATGCACATTTTTGCCCCTGAAGACCGTCCAGTGGGAGAAGATGTGGAGGAGGAAGACAGTGATATTGATGTTCCTGACCCCATGTAGGCCTAGGCTAATGTGTGTGATTGTGTCATAGTTTTAACAAAAAAGTTTTGAGTAAAAAAAAATTAATTTTAAAAATATGAAAGAGCTTTTAGAATAAGGATATAAAGAAAGAAAATATTTTGTACAGTTGTACTATGTGTTTGTGTTTTTACAAGGAGTCAAAAAGTTAAAAAAATAAAAAAGTTTACAAAATAAAAAAGTTACAGTGAGCTAAGGCTAATTTATTATTAAAGAAAGAAAAAGAAAAATATTTTAAATACATTTAAGGTAGCCTAAGGGTTCAGTGCTTATAAAGTCTACGGTAATGTACATTAATATCCTAGGCCTTCACATTCGCTCTTCATTCACTCACTGACCCACCTAAAGCAACTTCCAGTCCTGCAAGCTCCATTCATGTTGTGTCCTTATACAGATGTATCATTTAAAAAATATTTTATACTGTATTTTTACTGTAACTTTTCTATGTTTACATACACAAACACCATTGCGTTACAGTTGCCTACAGTACTCAGGATAGTCATGCCCTGTGCAGGTTTATAGTCTAGGAGCAATAGGCTATACCACATAGCCTATTGAGTGCAGTAGGCAATACCGCCTAGGTTTGTGTATGTGCACTGTATGATGTTTGCACAATCACAAAATAGCCTAATGACGAATTTCTCAGAATGTATCCCTGTTGTTCTGCTACACATGACTCTTTAGAGAATACATAGGGACACTTAGTTTAATGGCAAGAAAAGAAAACCACATACTAAAACTCCAATTTATGGCTTAAATGTAGGCTGGGAAGAGAGGTCTTTCTGCCTCACTAGTAAGAACAACTCTAGAAAACCCAAAGGAAACCGCCAAGCCTGTGTTTGGTGCATGGCAGAACTTATGAAAGACACAAAGCCCGTGAGTGGCTGAGAGCACAGACCAACTCTACAGATGGGGGGAGATGGCTCCTGAGAGAGAAAACCAACTAGAGTTACTCTCCACCACAGATATTCAAAGATAAACAAGGTTGTTTTTTATTTTAAGTGCAACTTATTTACTTTCAATATGAGTAAGCCTGAATCCACATTGAAAGATGACATGTATAAATCTCAAGGCTTCCACTCTCTTTTTCCTTCTCACACCATTTTCACAGTAAGAGCAGTGTGTAGTCTCATAGTTGGGATTTGAATCATACAAATATAATCATCACCGCCACATACTAATAATGTTTTAGGAATTGAAGCTTTAACGCAGCCACAAAGGGTTGTATTGTAAGTTACTCTAAGCACCACAATTCTGGTTATTATAAATTCAACTCTGACGGGTTTATGGGATTGAACACTCCATATATATTATTTGTGCCTCGTTGTTTTCTCCATTGCCTTAAGCCTTTTCTAAAATTACACTTTGGTGCAAGGAGGTACAATTGAAATCATCTGGCCTCACCTCTTTGTCTTTGAAGACCAGGATACTAAGGTTCAATGTTATCTATATGACATGACTTGCTCAGGTCACACAGGTTCCTAATGTCAGATCCAGACCTAGAAGCCAGGTCTCTGGAATACCAAGTTGTGACTCAAATCATGGCTCCACGAGCTCCTCTATGGCAGATAGGCATCATGACATCAAGAGAGTTTATGAGAGGACATAAAGAAGACAAGCACACCAACTCAGACTGACCAGAATGGATTTGAGTGAGGAGGTCAAAATTACGACAAGATGAAATGTTTATTCAACTGAGCATAACCGGGGATTCTGATAGTAGTTAACATTTGCATAATACCTTTCATCTGTAAATTCTCAAAATACTGTGAAACTAGTATGATTAACTCAGTTTTACACATAGGGAAACTGAGGCACTGGGTGGCATTAAAAACTTGCCCAAAGTTATACAGAAAAGCAAGAGTGGAACTTAGCCTGTGACCTTGATGTGAACCATAGAACCGTGGAGTTTTGAAACATGAGTCCACAGTAATGGTCTACTTTCACCTTTCATGTGGAAACTGAGGTGCAGAAAATTCTAATGATCTGCTCAAGGTCACAAAGCTAGTTAGTACGTGAGCTGCAATCAAACCCAGACCCTCTGAATCCCCCCGAATCCCTCTCTTTTTTCCTCATGTACACGGCCCTAATATAGTCCTGCTCAGGCAGATGTGAAGAGCCCCAGCAAGAACTTACTGAAGTCTTCTAGCTCTCTAGCTGCAAGGTTGTGCTTCTTCCCTTATCCCACCTCCTCCTGCCATCCCTCCCCCAGTCCCCACGCCCTGCCAAGGGATGATCAGCTTGAGGGGGTGCCCTGTCCTTCTTGGCTGTTAAGACCCAGCATGAAACCCAGAATGAGAATAACGGACCGATTAAGGAAGGCTACACAACCGACATTTCAATTGATGAGTAGTATCTCACAGATGCCTGAGCTGTACCCACTGCCACAGAGGTCATCAGTTATCAAACTGGGTCTAGTAGCAGCCAAAATGGACTGGCAGCATTTGGTGGTTACTGACCAGACTTGTTGTCCATTAGATTCTTAAAGGTATCTTCTACTTCAAAACACTTAGGATTCTTCCTCTTGCAGGACCCCCCTAAGAACACCCTCTTATTTTCTCCTTAAATATTATTTTGGTGAACACGAGAGATGGCGACTCTGTTGCAGTTGAAAAATCTGCTCCACATCAAAGTTACCTTTTTTTTTTCACCAGACTCACAGAGCTTTTAATTCCCAGCCCTCCTGAATACTCCAAATGCCACCAGTGTTTACATTTTTGTCTACCCTACACGTCTTTTCCTGCTTAAGAACCATATGCCCTATCACTTCAGTCCTGTGGCTAACACACCCTGCTTCCTTCCTTTCCTCTGGTTCTTCTGGCCTCTGACTCAGTTACACCCATCCTGGCCGGTGGGTACAGTAGAGAACATCTAAAAACTATCGGTTCTTGCCAATGCCCTCTGACATGGTTCCCTTGCTCAGGGCTGAAAATATACCAGCCACTCAGTCGCCCAAGAGTCACCAGTGTTCCTAATCCCTTTGTGCCAAGTATTTCAATAAATGTTCTCCGATGGTGACCATCGCAGAATTTGTCTCATCTGAAGTCTACTTTCATTGTTCTCGTTCCTAGTGAACAAGAGTCAGGAAGTAAGGTGGTGATGATTGGGTTTGGAAAGAAGGTGAAAACCAAAGAGTTTGTAATCCATGTCTTGCTTCAAAGTAAAGATAAAAACCCTGGTCTACCCAGTGACACTGAGTGGAGAAAAACCAACAGCCATATTTGGAGTAGAAAAGCCATTAATAGTCTCTTTCTGTGATCCTACTAAAATATAGGAGAGTGAATTTTCCAGAGAATTCTTCATTCTTTCATAGAGAAAACTTAAAAAATCAAGTTGCACCATCTTAGGTTGGGGCTGGATTCAATTTAGTCATTCAACAAAATATTGATTGACTAGTTACCATAGCTGGGGAACTGTGCTAAGTTCTGGAAATAGAGTAGGGCCTAGAACCCATGTGATACCTGCCCTGTGGAGTTACGCCCACTAGGAGACTATGCCTACCTTACCCAACTAGGTCTAGTTCGCCAGTTGACACTTTTGTAAATTAAATATCCATGGAGTATAGAGTATAATGTATGATTATAGGCTGTCTTGTTGATGAGACATTTAGTAATAAGCCCTGCTAAATACAAAAGCTGCTAAACTGCCTGCCTTTGGGTAGGCTGCCTCACCAGCAGAGGGCACCATTGTGCACATGACCAGAGATAGTATCCACAGTCTTGTGGGTGCTCTCTAGGAATGCGGTGGGCTAGAGGAGATAGCTCACCTGCTTATGAGCTAAAGAACACTCCAAATGGGTCCAGCACTCTTTGCGGTGTACATAATTACCTCGTCAAGTAGGTTCTGTTGTTTCTGCTTTAAGAAGAAACTGAAATCCAGGGAGGGAAAATTCCTTGTTCAAGGTCAAGAGCTAATATCAGTCCTGAGCTCAGATCTATTGACTCAAAAGTTCTTGCTTTTCTACTCCCTGACACACTATCTTTCCAACCACAGAAATTAAGATCTACAACGCAATAACTTAAAACTAAAAATTTGCCAAAGTCGTCATTTGTGTAATAAAGGAGCTGTCCTTTTATAAAGAAGCTGTTTGACTGTTAGAGCCATAAAGATGGAGTCCCTTCACTTTTCCTATTCTTATCTGGAGGTCTCTAACTACAAAAAACACTCAGGCCCTTTGGATGTTTATATAGGCCTACATCAGTTTCAAAAGATATATTTCACATGTGGATCTACGATTTCATTTTTGTCTCATTCTAGACCACAACAAAAAGACCAATGCAAAAACATGAGTAAGAGGAAAATGTTGTAGGATCATTCAAATAGGAAATGTTATTTAGAAATTGTGTCCCTGAACTCCACTTGCTCTGTCTCTCTGATCCAGTTTATCCCCAATTCTCAAGACAATGCAATAGTCTGTCATACCCTGCAGGGGAACAGAAAAACCAAAAACTGTACTTCAAAGCATAGACACTCCTTACTAACTTAAAAGAAATGATCAAGCAATTTAATATGAAAATGAGTCAAACTTATTTAAAAAAAAAAAACGTAATTGGAGCCCTATTGAAGCAAAAGAAATAATTAAGTTTTTTTTTTTTTTTTCTAAGCAGATTGTTTTGGAAGAAAATCAGGCTTTTCTAAGAAACTCTATGCTTGTTGAGTGTGGTCAGGTGGTTGCAACATGGGCTTGGAAATGTAGGATTCATGGCCCCTTTCTCCAAATCACGAATGTCTAACAAACAATAGACTCCAGAAAAGTTGTATATTAACTCTAGACTGTTGTTTGGATGTCTACAATATCAATACAACTACTACAATCCCATTTTAAGATTGTAGGAATTTATAGCACAAATGGAATCATCTTGCCATGATATGGTTTGGCTGATGGAAGGGCACTGTGTGATGAAAATAGTGACCAGGAGACACCAGTGAAAGGGAGGTATGTGTTTACATCAGTGTCCATGGGAACTCGTATCAAATGGGTCACTAATGGGCACATAACCCAGACAACTATGATGGACAAAGTTATTTTGGAAATAGCTAAGGAGAGAAGTGTGGGAAAGAGCTGTATATTATGTAGAGTTTGAGCTGTGAGCTGAGCTGCAGGAGAAATGCAAAGCCTGTGTTGGAAAGATGAGCTGTGTACAAAAAGGGAGCAATGAGGAAGGGAAAGAGATCAAGATTAAAAGTAGAAGTGATGGCTGTGAGGGTTTGGGAAAAGATTCTTTTCTCCATACTAATGAGAGTAAGTTTGCATTATTATTGATTTATATGTACACATTACATATTAGAGTCAGTACGAGGCATGAATATGACATGTTGACTTTTAAGCCAAGGGCCTTCAACGCATGGCTTGTTAACCTACTACCAGTATTGGCGTCTCTAGGAGGAGCCACAGCCAATAATACTTCCCAGCATGGAAAGGAATAGAGCTGCAGCTGGCATCAGGCCCATTTCGCAGAAACACCGAGAATCTAGTGAAGTACAGACAGACAGACCCTCTGGGACCTGGGGAAAGATACCCTAGCTAGAGTGGTAGTAACTATGTCCAATTAAGCAGAATTACTAGCTCAATTAAGCAACTGTCGTGGCCATTAAACCCAAATGGGTTTGCTTTGTGATGATCTGTGACTTTGCTTGGTGGTGGCCTGATAAAGTACATTTACTGATTCAGTGTACCATAGTGGTTATTAATAATTCTCCACTGCTATATACTTCTCTGCGTGCTCTGAAAAATACCATTTGCCTGGATCCTTGAATGAATTAAGATGACACTGGAAGTGAAAAGGACATCGCCTGCAAAGGAAAACATTTGGATGTCCAGAATAGGTCTTGTTGAAACTGCTAATACAGCTGCCTAAGCTTTTCTTGGAATTCTGGGTCATTCCCTCTCTCTGGCTGTCTCATGTCTTGTGATCTAACCAGCTCTCAGGGGCTCTTTGGTCAAGCACTCTGGCCCTGCTTCCTCCTTTTGCTTGGCTGGCAACTCTCACATAGACTTCAATGGCAAAAAGCTGTCAACAGTTCATAAAAGGATCAAACACCTAAAGACGTTGTATACAAGTCCCAGGGATGTTTTCAAATACACTTCCTTTCCTAGTTCCTCATAGATAACCTTTGGCAGGCAGTTAAGTAATTTGGAAGGCAGTAGCCAGTTGTAATTTGGGGGAAAATTTTCCACACACCAGTTGCCACCATACAGGGTTTGGTTGGGTAGACATTTCATCAATGGAACCTTGTGATATTCCTGTTAGCGATCTTCCCCTTCCTAGGGAACAGAGGTCAAGGAAAGGTCTTTTAAAGGAGGCCAATTGTAAAGGCTTGGGCCTGCTTTCATGTCTGCCATCACAGCTCTTAACCATTCCTCCCCAGAGAAGCAAAAGAAAACACAGTTTTCCATGTCCTTTTGTGCCAGCCTTGTTCCTAGCAAAAAGAGTTTCAAAAGTATAGGTTTCAGAATTTTTTTCTAAATCGCCAGCTCCAAGGCTATGTATTGGTAGAATGTCTAAAAAGGACTTGGAAGATAAAGACAAAGAATATTTCGCTGGCCTCATATCCATGGCTAGGAGTGCTTTCTTGCTTTCTGACGCAGGAGGCGGTGAATGGATGAGCTGGCAAGGGGAAGTGAGACTGACCCATTATTCAGAGAATCACAATCTCTGGTCAGCCGCTGGAAGATGCATAGAAGAGAAGTTAATTTAATTCATATAGTGGAGATACCTTACAGGAATCAGGGCTTAACTTCATCTCCGAACTGGTTGAGGAAGGGCTTTAGGGAAACACCACACCTAAAGGCCCAAGTTGGAAGCCAGCAGAGATAGATACAAATTGCCTCTCCAAGAAGCGCAGATGATTCAAGTGATTTAAAAATAAATGCGTGGACTCAACATTTAGCTTTCACGAAGTCACAAAGTTTAGGTAAAATTCTTTCAGATGTATCCAAAAAATTTCCAAAAGTCTTTTAAAGCTTTAGATGGGAAGGTCACAGCAAGAGGGAAACAAAATTGCTCCACTTTGGATTCAAATGACCAAAAATGAGCACATTTCCCACAATATTAACTCTGTGGCAATTCATTAATTTCTTCTTTCCAACAACAAACAGTTTGTTGGGCACTATCTGGGTGATATTAGAGGTCCATTAAATGTTTCAGCTATAAATTAGACACTGTTGTCCAAGTGCCATAGTCAGTGCTGGGCATGTAAAATGGCCTTGGAAGTAAGAGACAAGTGGTTGCAAGAGATATTAACGAAATAGAAGCTTTATGAGTTGGTAATCAGCTGTATTTGTAAATTGAAGGAAGGAGTTAATTTGGGTTCTTGGCTTTTCTAGGCCTTAAATGGGAAATACATGAGGAAGGATTGAATTGTTGTGATTGTGGTTGTTATTGTTATGTGAGTGGTAGAGGTGATGGTGATAAAGAGCTTAGTGTTGTAAGAATTCGAGGTTCCAGTAAGGCATCCAGGTGATGGTATACAGTGAACAGGGGTCCGGATTTCAGGAGAAAGAGCTCACCTGGAGATGCAGATCTGAGAATCAATGAAAGTTATAGAATATGTTCAGCTTATTCATGAAGGATGTGTGTACTAAGGAGAGGAAAGTTCTTTATTTTTGATAACTTGAGAAGCAAAAGCTGTATTTTTGGTAGCAGCTTCTGTCCTGCATATTCAAAAAGTGATATAAATGTAGCCATCAGTGAAATTCTTGACCTTGACTTTAACCCAAGGCAACCGATGCAGGCTTGCTGCTTTAGGCACCAAATTCAACAGCTTTGACACTGTTTTCTTGGACAGAATTCCTTTTCCCCCTTTTAAATACTGTAACTCTCTAGTTTTCCCAAAGCCCTTGACTTCCTTGAGAGAGATCAAAAAACCATCTGTGCTTCAATATGTCTTCTTTGGAAATCCATTTAATTATGCTGCCCATTGTAGAAGGAGATTAAATAGGAATATTAGCTAATAAATTTTAATACAATTAGTATTCTAAAAGTCAAAATTTTGCCAGATTTCTAAGAACTTAAAAATATATACATTAATTCTTATGACAAAAGAGACAACTATGATGATATGAAATCATAAACACTGACCTCTGTCTATAAACCATTATATAAAAAAGTGTTCATGAGAAATACAAAAATATTACATTTATTGAAAAGAATTTAAAAAGTAATATAATTTGAAAGGAAAACTTAGCACAGAGTGAAAATGAGAGGTTATAATATAGTATTTTCAGCTAAGTAAATGAAGAAATTATTAGTGATAATATTGAAAATATCTATAATAATTTATTGACACAGAAAAATCAATGAGTCATATAGATTAAAATAGCAATTATTTATAAATGAAATGAAATAATTAATTTCAATATCTTTATAAATGTTCTGCACCTCAGAAATACTGGGTTCCTTAGCACTGAGCTGGAACCCACCACTGTGCTATGCGTAGCAGAGGAGAAGAAGCAGAGTTTTGTGAAAAGTCAGTTCAGTGGTTAAGATGCTGGGCTATGGAGTCAGAATGGCTGGATTCAGATCTTGGTCAAATTACTTCTTCAAGTCTCTCATTTTCTCTTCTGCAAAATGGGGATAACATTAGAACTTTGGGTTAGGGCCAGTATAAGGAACAAATGACACTACATAGAGTCTGGTGTATAGTAAATGTACAATAAATGTCATGAGGCCGTGATGATGCTGATGATGATGACTGAGCGAGGTTTTGAACTGACATGTGACTCAAAACCACATCTTATTAAAACAGAACGTTAAACAACATGATAAGATACACTATTGTTTACAATACGATACAGATGGAGAGTCAGAGCTGCTGCATATGACTGCATGGTCTGTGCACTGCACAATTCCAGGGGCTCCCTTCACAGAGGTGGTGACATGCATAGAGCCTACTGGATTTATGCTGGCTCGAGCCAGAAATTTAGCCACAAGGACAAGAACTTCCCTTTTCTCTCCTTCTGGAATTAAAAAAATGTTGCTTTGTCCTCATTTAATCTCAGAACTCCTAACCTATACACAATTTTTCATTTCTGCTACTTTAGGTAAACCAAGAGTGTCAAATGAGTCTCCAGGGCCAGGCAGTTAAAGAAACATGTGAACCAAGCTTGCTACAGTAAAGCAGAGAGAAGAGCCCTCACCTAAAGATATACATATTCACATGGTTTTGAAACACGGCATAGCACAGATAAAACACATCTGGATGGCGTAGCAAGCTAACCAACCATGTGGCTTTGCTTGAGTCACTTCATCTCAGTTTTCTTAATGTAGACAAATGAAAGGTGGGACCATTCTCTCACTGTGACTCAGGAAGGATGATTATGGAGACTCAGGGATTCAGCTCTCCTCAGCCTTCTCAGTCTACCCTAGAAATTACTGACTCCTGAGTCAGACTAAAGATGATGGTCTGAAAAAGAACAGCCTGTTCCCCAAGGAGTAGCCCATCTCCACCCCTCCTCCCACTGCTCTATTTCATGGTCTCCTGTGTATTTGAGTAAAGCTTTTAAAATCACTTAAGAAATATCTGTTTGTTGTAAAACACAGTATTCAAAAAATACAGAAAAGCGGAAGGGAGAAATAATAGTCACATCTCTGAGTATACACACACACACATTCGGTGTTCCTCTGGTACCTTCTCACATATTGATTATATGAAATTAGTTAGGATCATTCTGTACATGCTCTTTTATCATATTTCCTTTGTGATTGCTATTTTTCTTCAATGCGATTTTTTAATTTAATGTTTCGTTTTAGAATAGTGTACATAAAAGTTGCAAAGATAGTACAGAAACTTTCCACCCATTTCCTCTCTTGTTTACCTCTTCTATGACTATGGTACGTTTGTCACAACTAATTACCAACATTGATACATTACTATTAACTAAACTCTATGCTATTCAGATTTCATTAAGTTTCTCTAATGTTCCTTTTTTTGTTCCAGGGTTCCATTTAGGATACAACATTGCATTTCATTGTCATGTCTCCTTGTTCTCCTCTTGACTGTGACAGTTTTTCACACTTCTCTTGTTTTTAATGATTTCGACATCAAAGAAGTACTGGTCAGGTATTTTGCAGAATGCCCCTAAACTTGGATTTGTCTGATTTTTTTTTCATGGTTAGGCTAGTGTTATGGGTTTAGGACCTGAAGTCTCATTTTCATCTATCATATCAGGAGCACATACCATTGACATGACCTATCGCTGATGATGGTAACTTTGATCACCTGCTTAAAGGAGTATTTGTCAGGTTTCTTTCCCGTAAAGTTGTTTTTTCATATGCTACTCTTTGGAAGCCAGTTGCTAAGCACAGTCTACTCAAAGTGTATGGAGTTAGGTCTTACCACCTTGAAGGAAGAGATCTACATAAATTATTGGGAATTTTCCTGTATGGAAGATTTATTTCTTCTTCATTACTTATTTGTTCAGTCATTTATTTATATTGGTGTGGACTCGTAGCTATTTATTTTAAACTTTAGGTTGTAATTCAATACCATGTTATTTATTTTGTTGCTCAAATTGTTGTGGTTTTGGCTATTGGGAGTTCTTTTATGTTTTCTCCTGTGTCCCTTTGACAGATCTCTATCCTTTGGTTTTTGAGCACTTCCTTACTTCCTGGCACTAAGAAATGTGTCAGGCTCAGCTTGTATATTTCCTATCCAGCACTAGAATCAGCCATTTCTCCAGGGATCCCTGCGTCTTTTTATTGGAGAACAGTATTAGAAACCAAGGTCTGAGTGAATATATGCTCATCTGAGTAAAACGTATGAACCAAAAGGCTGTGGTACCATCCCTTCCAGTCCCCTTCAGCTGATAGAGCTAGAAAATATACATAGGTATACTAATCCCTGTTCACACACACATACCTATGATTGTTCCTGTACCTATTGATCTGTGCCTGTATTGAGCAACACATAAGTTCATGTCAGTGTCTCCAACCCTAACCCATTACTACATGATTCATTCTTGACTCCCCCTTGCTCTGTTACCTCTCTCTCCAATCATGAGAAATCTGTCTTCTACTATATGTTATCCACTTATTTACTTGTTCAATACCAAGAAACAGGTATAGCAATTTTAGACTTGTTAAACCAAACCATGTGATCAACAATATTCTCAACTAGAATATGGAGCTTATGGTTAGTTCCTTTTCTCTTTTGGCATAGTTTCCAGTTAGAACATCATTTTCCAAAATTACTTAGGTCAACACCTTTTTCTCCCTATCCCCTTCAGTGAGGTTAGTCATATATTTGTAACACAATTATATTCTTTTGTCACAGCTTGTATTCTATCCTGAAATCACCAGACCTCTTAGTGTTTTAAATTTGTACATATTAAGTTCACAATGTACTGCAAAGCTCTCTGGGATTTGACAAATGCATAGAATCATGTGTCTACCAACACAGTACCACATAGATTAGTTTCATCACCTTAAAAATTCCTAGTCTTTCCCTTAGTCGAACACTTCCTCCTCTCATATTCTTAGCAACTGCTGTTCTATATTCCATCCCTATAATTTTGGCCATTTCTGGAATATCATATGAATTGAATTATATGTTATGTAGCCTTTATAGTCTGACTATTCACTTGTAAAATGAGTTTATGATTTGTTCATGTTGGCATGTGAAACAATAGCTTATTCTTTTTTATTGCTGAATGGTATCCCATTGTATGGATATACCACAGTTCAACCATCCATTCACCTATTGAAGGACATCTTTGTTACTTGAAGTTTTTGACAATTATGAATAAAGCTGTTATAAACATTTACATAGAAGTTTTGTATAGACATAAGTTTCAAATCAGTTAGGTAAATGACTCGGAGAATGATTGCTGAATCATACGGTAAGTTTATGTTTAACTTAATAAGAAACTGCAAACTGTCTTCCAAACTGCTATCCCATTTTGTATTCCCACCAGCAATGAATGAGAATTCCTATTATTCTGCATTCCTCACCAGCATTTGATAGTGCCACAGTTTTGGAGTTTAGCCATTCCAATAGATGTACAGTGTTATCTCTTGTGTTTAAATTTAAATTTCTCTAATAATAAATGATACTGAACTTCTTTTGATAAGCTTACTTGTCATTTGTGTATCTTCTTCAGTACAGTGTCTGTTTAGATCTTTTGCTCATTTTTAAATTAGATTATTTGCTTTCTTATGGTTTTAAGAGTTCTTTATATATTATGGCTACAAGTCCTTAAAAAAGATTACTTGTAAATATTTTCCCCCTGTGTGTGGCTTGTCTTTTTATTGTCTTAATAGTGTGTTTATAGAGCAAAAGTTTTAAATTTTGATTAAGTCCAAATTATCAATATTTTTCTTTGTAAAATGTGCTTTCAATGGTGTTGCTAAAAACCCTTTGTTTAATCCAAGGTCACACAGATTTTTTCATATTTTTTCCTAGAAGTTTTATAGTTTTACATTTAGGTCTATAATACATTTTAAGTTAATTTTTGTATAATGCATAAGGTATATATATATATATAGGCCACAGTTCATTTTGTTTCACATGAATGTCTAATTGTTCAGCATTTGTTGAAAAGACAATTCTTTCTCCATTGAATTGCTTCCTCATCTTTGTAAAATAAATCAACTGTATTTATGTAGGACAAATATTCTGGGGTTCTCTTTGCTGTTCAATTGGTTTACCTACCTGTCTTTTTAAAAATTCCATATTGTTTTAAACACTGTGGTTTTATAGTAAGTCTTGAAATTGGGTAATGGGAGTCCTCCAACTTTGTTCACCTTTGTCAAAGTTATTTTGACTAATCTAAGTCCTTTGCTTTCTCTCTCTCCCTCTCTCTCTCCCTCTCCCCCAGCCCCAGTGTGTGTGTGTGTGTGTGTGTGTGTGTGTGTGTGTGTGTGTGTTCATATAAAATATGGCTGTGGGTGTTTTTGTTAAGTTAGGCTAAACTGCTGTCACAAGTAGACCCAAAAGTGGATTATGGTTTAAACACAATAGCAGTTAATTTCTTGGTCATGTAAGAGTCCAAGGTGAGTGCTTCTGGTCAGCAAGCGACTTTCCTCCAAAGTGTTTCTAGCTGTGTGTCCAGAAAGAAAAAGAAAGAGTTTTCTGATATCTATAAAATAAAAACTCTTCTGGGATTTTAAATCTACAAATTAAATTAGAGAGAACTGGCATCATAACAGGATGTTTTCCAATCCTTGAGCATGATATGTCACTCCATTTATGTAGATCTTCATTGATTTCTTTAATCATGGTTCGATATATAGATCCTGCACATATTTTGATAGGTTTATATGCTTAACTAGATTTTTTTTTTTTTTTTGCTGGTATTGTAAATAATATGTATATAATACTGAAGTTCAATTCTTCTTTGCTAGTATATGGAAATACAATTTATTTTTTTATATTGATCTTGTAGTCTATAACTTTTGTTGAACTCAACAACAACAACAAAAAACCTCACTAATTCTAGGAGCTATTTTTTAGATTCTTTGTGATTTTCTACATAGACATCTGCAAATAAAGACAAAGTTATTTCTTCCTTTCCTATCTGTGTACACTTTATTTCTTTTTCTTGCTTTATTGTACTGGCTGGAATGTCCAGTATAACATTGAAGAGGACAGCCCTACTCGTTTTCTGATCTGAGAGGTCTTCCTTAGGACTCCTGTTCCTCTTTCAGCTATTATTCTGGGCCCAGAGCTAGGAAACAGTTCATATCTCCATAAAATCATGATGAGAAAGGCTGTTGGAATCCCAGTGTTTTCAAAGTGAAAGGGACCTTGAAGATCTTCAGCATCCTTATTTTGAGAACGAGGAAACTAAAACCCAGTGCCCAATGTCACTTGGTCACTCATTTATTTATTTTAATGCAAGAACCAGAACTCAGGTTTACTTGTTAACTTTTAGCCCAGTACAGCTTCTACAATTCAATGGATGCTAGTTGATGAAACTAAACAGACAGATCTCAACAGAGAGTGAGATTCGCTTTCTGATGGTTCCTATCTATAGTGTATTTGCTTATACTCTAAGGGAGACCTGTGTGTATAAATGTGTTCAAGCCAGTGTTCTTCCTGATTTGGACCCCAAAAAAGACTCTCTCTTTCAGCCAGTTTTAATCTGGTCATGTAGACTAGTCCTGCCTCCTATGTATCCCGCATTCTCTGAGATCTCTCTACCATGGTCCCTATCCCCTTCAGGTCCTCTGAGCAGGTCTTCTGAGTTTCCTTCTGAGGGAAAAAGAAGTGTGGGAGTCAAAAGTGAAGTAGGTAAATAAGAAAGAACATATCACACAAGGGGAGAATGTCTATGACTATCCCAAAGACACAGGAAGTTAAAAACATGCTCTGAGCAAGGATAACAACATAGATGTTAACCTGAGACTCTTATAAAGCCTACTGAAAGGATTGTACTTATTTGGGTTTATAATCCGGCATGCTATGTTAAAAAATGATTCCTATTACTTTATATAACACACAATGTTCAATCCTTTATAATATCAAATAAAAAAGAAATAATAACACCTCTGTTTGTATATTACTTTACAGCTTACTAAGCATTTTTACAGTCATGATCTCATTTGATCCTTACAGTAATATTGTGAAGTAGCCACAGAGGGCTATTATTAATCTCATTTTACAGATAAGGAAACTGAGGTTCAGAGAGATTAAATGAGTTGCTCCAGATCATGCAACTAGGAAACAGGGTCCAAAACAGGAATCCAGGGCTAGGGACAGAATAGTGCTCTATGAGGGACTATTGAAGAATTAAACATGAACATTTTATTTCATGGATTTAAGATTCGAATCAAGTCTCAAGTTTGCATACTGAAAGAGACCTTGAAGGCATACTGTAATGGCACAACATGTGAGGGGATCAGGAGGTGAAAATCCTCTGCAGATGGGAACAGATTGTACAGCTTTAAGATGGGTATAATTTTTATAACATCATAGCTATAAAAAGGACAGAATGAGTGTTAATGAAATGGAAGTCCAAGAAAGCATTAGAAATGTCACAAATAGCCAAATAACTTGAACTCTGCTTTGTCTACTCAAGGGAAAAAAAAGAAAAATGAAAATGAGGAAAAAATAGCAACATAAACAGACATTAGTAGAACTCTGGCTATCCAAAAGAACCAAGTATTTCAAATCTCCCCACAACACATACACAAATAATTTCAGAAAAACTGCACATACATAGGCAAAGCCACTGATGGATATTTATGAAATTTTAGAAAGTTTTCTAAGCATGACACCAAGGCAAAAATGATAAAGGAGATTTGTAGATGTGATTATACAAAATTTAAACATTTCTTTCTCTTAAGTCAAAAGAACAAGAAATACTATAGAAGAAGTTATACATTAAAAGGACAAATTGGAAAAATATTTGGAAAATATATGTCTGACAAAGAGTTAATGTCTTCAGTTTTAAAAATCTCTAACAAATTTATGGTAATAAAATTAACTTCCCATTTGAAAAATATGGGTTTGGAATATGAACAGGAAATTTAAATCAGAATGTATATAATATATATCCCATAAGCCTATGATAATATGTTCCACCATTGTCTGTAAACATATCTAGCCACACTAAAATAAATTTATTTTATCGATGTGGGAAAATGTTATAATAAGTGTGCAAAAGAGGTCAGAAAACCTTGTGTTTGGAATATATATATATATATATATATATATATATATATATATATATATATATATAAAATCTAAGTTCTGAAAGAACAGAGGAACTAAGACATGAACAGTTGTTATCTCTAGGCAGCAAGAATTTGGACACTTTAATTGCATCTTTTCTTTTTTCTTATTTAATTTTAAAAATAATGAACATGAATTAATTTTGTAATAAAGAAACCAAATCGGCCATTGCATCTGTAAGTAGGAATATAAATTCTCATTACACAATGGTTTCTATTTTAAAAACATGTTTGACTTACAGGATTTGGATTTTCAAACCCCATTTCAGGAACACAATCAGCCATGAAAAGGGAAGACTTTGTATACTTCATTTGAATAAATGATTTGAGTTGGCTTGTTCCCACTTGGTGTTCCTGCCCTTCAGGATAATTCGCATAGTTACCTCCTGGCTTAATATAATTACTCTACTAGGAAAAGAGGTACCTAGATTATTATATAAACAAACAGCATAATCATAAATGGTATCTTCTGGAATTTTGGATGTTGTTTATTTTTCTTTCATAGCAAAATTAGATTTATGTATATTTCACATATGCCACATTAGAAACTTAGAACGTTTGAAAAAATACTCCATTGTGGTCAGATGTAGACTCTAATGAAACAGACTCTCCCCGCAATTCAGAGTCTCTTTCTTCAGCAATCTTGCCCCCAGGCGTCCCCACACTCTTGGCCCCGTTAACAAACACAACTTGCTACATGCATACACCATTGTTTAACTAGATAAAGATAAGGAGAATGAGAACAGAGTCTCACGATCAGCCAGGGGAAAAAATCAGAACCCAAATAAAAGGCAGTTTGAGAAAACTTTATTTTCTGCTTCTTAAGTTTCCCAAAACCAGATCACACTCATTGGAGAAGACAGATGATATGATACGTTTCCAGAGACTTTGAGATCCTGCAAGTGTTCTTGTTCTCCATGGTCCCTACGGAAGGCAGTTTGGCAGAGGCCCTTCATCTTAGTGAAGGTCAAGGTGGCAGATAGACTTTGCATACTCTACCTGTTATGTTTCTCGCACAAGGGTAAAGACAAAAATTCTCCTTAAGAAGGCATCGTTAGCATCTGTGTTGCACATCATGAGCACATGGTTGAAGTGGAAATGTCTGGCTCTGCTCCAGCTTAATCACATACATAATAGACTACTTCATATATTGGGCCACTGGTCACTGCCCCTTCTCATCGCTGAATCTCCTGACTGTCATTGCCTCAGAAATAGGAAAAACCCTTTCCTAGATGAAAATGGCTTCTTTTTTTGTCTACCACCAGATATTCCAGTGTGTGTGTGTGTGTGTGTGTGTGTGTGCGCGTGCATGTGAGAGTCTATGAGGGTCTCATTTGGAAACCAGATTGAAATGCTCTCTTGAATCTGACAGAACTTGGCTGGTAGCAGTGGAAGATATTTCTTAATAATAATGATGATGCCACTCACACTTTTCATCTTCAAAGCACTTTACAAACAGTAATTAATTCCCATAACACTCATGAGGTAAGTAAGTAAACACATTATCCCCATTTTATAGATAGAGAAATTGAGGTGAAGTAGCCAAGCAAATGGCCCAAGGCCAAAAGGAGACAGTGTCAGAGCTGGGATCAGAGGGGAGACGCTCCGGTATCTGCTCTGCTCATCCCCTGCAGGTCACACCAGCCTTGGCCTGGCCTGGGTCAGAGGAAAGTCTCCGCGGAGCTGCAGGTAGCCGGAGGCTGAAGGAAGACAGGACTCCCGGCAGGCCCGGCTCTGGCCTTGCTGCCCTGGCAAATGAATGCTGCTATTCATTGTGTGGGCAGTTTGTGGGCATTCACTTCAAGATCGTTCCAAAATAACAACAACAAAAACCCCATTGAGGCTCCTTTCTCCTCGGACCACGTATTTCCTGAGTTTTTCCTTGAAATCGGGGGATGCATGGTACATACACGCCCTCAGGAAGTAGGATTATTCAGCCCACCCTACAATTCTTGGTAGGCGACATTCAGAAATGTGACCACAGACCAGGCTGCGCTGCGGGGACCTTCCCCGGTGGGGTTTCTGGCTGAGCTCCCTCACAAGACGTTTAAGAGCCATCTGGCTGGATTCTTGCTGGAACAGTCATCTGGCTGCTATGGCCCCCTGGCTCCCTGTGTTCAAGGTAGACAGACACATCCCAAGTAGCTGGCAATCACACTGAAACCTTATATTAATGCTGCAGAGGCGGGCCAGGAGAAAATATGAATTGAAATGAAATGAAAATGGCTTATCAAGGAGGGACCTAATCTCAGGGAAGTGAAGGTCACTGACCAAACTCCCACACTACTCCAGACATGAATTTTACCCAGACCACCCTGCTAGACACCAATCGTAACAGTCCCTCACTGGTCCCAAGAACATATCAAACACTGCTCTCCAATGCTTTTTACCTGCCCAGAATGCTGCTACCTCCCCTGCATCTCTCCTCCCACCATCTCAGATTTCCTTCAGCCACCTAAAGGTGGCAAATCTAGAAGCTGCTGCTTTCGGCATTATCTAGATCGTGGTGGTGTCATAACTTGGCCCCTAATGAAAGCTCATAGTCTTTGAAGTGCTGAACCTAACATAACAAATAGTTATATCATTCAGCCCGATGCTCCGCTTTGGCTCCACGTCTTGCCTCCTGTTTGGCAGCATGCACCCTGCACAGCGATTCTGCAGGGAGACCAGACCTAGAGAAACTTGGAAGGTCTCTTGGAGAAGAAAAAAACCCAGAGAACATGGTGACAGCACCCAGGACAACAATGGCACAGACGCCCTGTCAGCATCAGGCACACCCAGTGGGCCCCATGGAGAGGCCTTTGTCTAGGGCCTCCTGTGGCATCTTGCAGAGAACAGCTTGTTGGTCCCACCCACATCATTCACTTCTAACCTGCTGCTGAAACAGGTGAGTTTAGCAAAGCACAGGTTTATGCTGTTTATACATGCCTTCCAATAAGGTGGCAGACCTGTACGGGAAGAACCCCCAAATTGAATAAGGCCCATCAATATGTAGATGACATTAATCAGACAAGATACCACCACATCAGGAGTGGTCCACATAATTGCAAAAAAGGAACGATCCTAAAAATAACCAAAAAAGCCTGAACAACATGGTTACTATAATGTCTTGTCTCTGGTTCCTGGGCAGGCAAAATCTTCCCATGTGACCAAAGAGTGAATTAAGCCCAGGGGAAGAATTCTTCTCTGTCAGCCCTGAGTGGATTCTGCTTCCCCCTCCCACGCTGATCTCCCCATTGGCCCCATGGCCGAGCATGTTCCAGACTCAGGCGCTACACACGCATTCATTCCCTCCGCAGTGACACGCTCCAGGTGAACACTGGAGAGGAGGGCAGAGCAGAGAGGCATAACTCCTTACCACATGAAAGAAACAGAATCGGCTCCCTGCCAGAGCGCCGGCTGCACGGTGACAAAGCGCGTCACACCTTAGATTTTGAAGTTCATAAATAGATCCGCAATGTTGATACTTCAGGGGAATGGTGGGTGGGAGTTGGAGACCTGTTTCTCCAACTCTGTAATTAATTTATCCAGCAACGAGGCTATAATGATGCCAGGAGGAGAAAAAGAACTCCTGGGGGGCTGTCTGTGGCATTTCCTCAGAATGACTGGGTACTGTTGAGACGGGGTTGCAGCCTAGATGTGTATGAATTCAAATCTGTGTGGTGTGTGTATGTGTGTGTGTGTACATGTGTATGGTCCGTGTATGGTACATATGGTATGTGGTGAAGGGGTATGTGTGTGGAATGTGTGGTACATGCATGTATATGATGTGTCTATGTGATTTTGTTGATGTGTGTATCTGTCTGTGTGTATGTGTGTGGTACATATGTGTGTGGTATGTGTTTATGTGCACTACAAGAGTGTGAGGTGTGGTATATGTGTGCTATAGCATGTGTGGTAGGTATGTGTTTATGTCTGGTGTGTGTGTGATGTGGTATGTGTGGTGCATATATGTGTGTGAAGTATATGTGAGTATGTATGATACAAGGGTATGAGGCATTATATGAATACGTTGCCGTATGTGTGTTGCATGCATGTGTACTATGTGCGATATGTATGTGTGTTGTATGTATGTTATTGTGTGTGGGATGTGTGAGTGCATGTGGCATGTGTATATATTGTGTGGGATGTGTGAGTGCGTGTGGCATGTGTATATATTGTGTGGGATGTGTGAGTGCGTGTGGCATGTGTGGTGTATCACATGTGTGCAGGTTCAGCCGGCCAGCACTTGTGCAGACAGGCCCAGCCCTTAACTCTTTGATGTCAGCGCTGAGATAGCCTGGTGCAGCTGGCTCAGTTTCCTGACTCTCTTGCTGGGAGAACTAAATCCCAGGGTAGGGAAAAAGAAAGTGCTGCTAAAGCACCACACCCCTGAGGAGAGTTTGAAGGGTTTGAGGTTGAGGATATTTATCTGGGGCTTCTGCCTGCCCCTCGGCGGCACTGCAGAACACAGGTCTTGTCGGTGGAGTTCAGAGGGCACAGGAAGGGGAAGAGATCGTGATGCCCTCTGCAAAGGATCTCTGCTGGGCCGCAGCCCCGGGTTCAAACCTCAGCCTTGACACTTTCCAGTGATGCGAACAAGTGACTTAAGCTCCAGTTCTGACGTCTATAAAACATACATAATACTATGTTCCTCGTGGTAGGAGAGTTTTGTAACTCACAACGCCACACCGTGATTACCATTTGCCCCCTTGTCTTCAATGGAGATGTGAGCTTGCCCAGGAAGTGCGATTCTTTTGGCTTTCTTTTGGCTTTGAAGATTTGGGTCCTCAACTCATACCCTAAAAACACTCATCCCCAAAGCTCAGAACTAATTAGCTAATAATACGGCTGATGGCTTGCTCTTATCCTCTTCTTCTGTTCCTAGTGCATGTGGACAGTGTTGTCAGGCCTGGGGACAGGAACTCAGCTTCCTCGCTCTGAGAGTGGGAAGGGAGAGAACATAAGTTCACCGAGACACTAATTCAAACCGGACACCAAGGCCAATGCTTTGCCATGGGGCAGTATTCAAGTACATTAATAGTTAGAGGCATGGACTTTCAAATTTCTACCTATCAACCACTGTGTAACCTTGGAAAAATTACTTGACATTGCTGAACTTCAGTGTTTTGCAAACTCTAAATTAGAGCTCATAATAGTACCTCTTTCGTAGGATGGTTTGAGGATTAAGTGAGATAATGAGTAATAGCACAGGGCCCAGCATATAGAAAGTAGTGAAAATATGCTTTACAAGATGTTTTTCCTACTCCCCTGTTATAGCTATTATACCCATACAGGAGGCTCAGTCAAGTAAAGCATTTTGCCCCAAATCACACAGCTAATAAGTGGTGGGCCTGGCTGCCCACCCAAGTTCATCTTACTAGCACACTTCTTGACCACATTCTTTGCCTTCTATTTCTACCACCTCATGCTGACTGCCCTTATAGCCTTCAGATAACTCTCCATGGGAGGCTGCCGAATGCCAGTGACACTGTCATCCAATCAAGCTTCTGTTCTGAAAATGTTTTAGGAGGAAGCCTAGGAAGAAAGAAAAAAGTACCAAGGACTAGCAAAGTAAGATTACTTCCTTCAGTAGAAGCTGGAAAATGCCCTGGCGTGTATTTGTAGATTGGTAGAAACTTACAAGATATTTTTGGGATGGAGAATTTGTTGCTGAGTTAAAACAAACCTGGTATCTAGATTCTGTGGCTACCCTCACCCATAACAGAGCCCACTTTTAGGCCTCTATGCTTTTGCACAGGCTGTTCCTGTGAAAGGAACACCCTTCTTCCTCCCTCCCAACCACCACCTCCAACACCTCTACCACCCTGCTCTCTACTCCTACCCAGGGACACCCACCCAAGGACAGGTGCCCTGTTCCACTCAACCATTGTTTCTCTGACACCTGGCAGGGGCACCTGCTGAGAAGGCATTGCCAGAACATGGCATAGCCCCATCACTTATTGATGCAACACATGCAGTGTTGGTCCTGGAACAGGGCGGAGTAAGGTGTAGGCTCAGCGGTGTGGGGTGCGTATCACCAGCGCCTCTATAGAAAATAGAAACCACTTCAAGTGTTCACAGCTAAGAGAGTTTAATGTGGAGAATTGGTTTCACAGGTGTGTTGGAGGGCCTAAGAAGACAAAAAAAAAAGAGAAGAAGAAGAAAGGAGAAACGAGAAATGAGCAACAGATGTGGCCACTACCACTCGTAGGCTGGAGAGGTAAAGATGGGAGGTGGCAGTTTCCAGAGTCCCAGACCAGGGCGACCTGACAGCAGGCAGAGTGGAGAGGGCCCATCTTAGGGAGCAGGGCCCGCCATGGAGACCCAGCCACGATAGATGCTGAGAGCCTGCTCCTTCCGCCTTCCAGTCTCTGGTCAGTGTCCCCACTGTCCTCTCCAAGCTGTAAGGTGCCGCGGTCCAGAACTTGGAAAATGCCTCCTGCGGGATCAGCCCCTCAGCAGAGCCTGGGGAAGCGGGGGTGGATCTGAAGACAAACATACCCATGAATGGCCCATACACCCAATTCTAACAGTGTTGTCTTTGGGTAATAAAATTAAGTGTGACTTTTATTTTGCCTCATTGTAGTTTCTAAGAATATTGCACTTTGTAGGAGAAGGGCTACTGTTGGGAACAGGGGGATTCAAGGCCAGTCCGAGAAAGGTGAAAGTCAAAGTCATATAAGCTCACTGGTTTCGGGGCAGGTTTGTGGATTAGTTATCTGTTGCCACATAACAAACAACCACAAATTTAGTGATTTAAAACAATACACATTTCTTATCTCTAGTTTCTATGGGTCAGGAGTCTGGGCTTGACTGGGCTCTTGGTCAGGTTGTCAGCCTAGCTACATTTTCATCTAGAGACTCAACTGGAAGGAAACCCACCTCAGGAGCTATTCAGGCTGCTGGGAGAGTCCACTTCCCTGTGGCTGGATGAGGGCCCAGCTTTTGGTGAGTCATCAGCTGGAGGCCACTTTTAGGCCCTAGAGCTGCCTGCAGTTTGTAGCTACATGTGCTTCTCCAACGTAGCCACTTCATTAAGCCCACAAAGTTAGTCTTATGTCATGCAACTTAATCACACGCATGATGTCCCATCACTTTTGCCATGATCTATTGTTAGGAGCTGGTCTGAGGTCAGCCCTGCACTCAAGGGGAGGGGATGACACAAAGCTGTGAGCACTAGAGGCAGGGATGGGAGACACGTAGGGTCTGTTGGCAACAGTACATCTGCCGGTGTAGCTTTGTGTACCTCGGTTCTGATTTTCGTCTTCTGCAGATTTGAATTTTTTAGGGTATTCACTAAAGAGTAAAATGATAGGAACAGTCTTATGACTGTTTTAACATCTGGCTCAGAAAATTAGCATTAAAATCCACAGACATCGCAATTAGTGAAAGCTCAGAGATACTATAAAAATTTGCTAAAGCAAATCCCATGCCAAATTAACCTTAACTTTTAATTTGGACTATCCAAATTTATCTTTACAGCTTTAATATTTTGCAAGCCCTTTCACCGAGAAATTTTAGTTCTGGAAATGTGTTCAAAGAAAACTGTCATGGATGTGTGCAAAGATTAGCTACAAGGATTTAACCACAGCACTGCATATAATTAAAAAAGAATCCTAAACTGCAAACAGCCTATTGTTTTACAATAGGATATTGCCTGGATAAAGCTACATCACATTCGAGCAATGGAATATGATAACCTTTTTGAATATAATGTAGAAGATATTGATGCATATGGGAAAACATTTACTATATAATGCTAAAAATAGCACATACACTATGATCCCTTTTTTGTCTTTGCTTTTAGTATGTATATGCATGAATAAATGGAAAGATTTATACAAAATTATAATAACTGATATCTTTGGATAATGAGATTAGATGTGATTTTTGTTTTGCCTTATATTTTCTAAATTTTCTACCATAAACATAACTTTTATAATAAGAAAAATGTTAATTTTCAATATCTAAGTTTTCATAATCAAATATTAGGAAAAAAGAGTATACTGAAAGAAATCTCAAAAATTGTTATTTTGCAGCTTAATATTAGAGAAAGATAAATTTGGGTTATATTTCTCCTATTTGGTAGCTCTGTTACCAAAAGCAAATCACTTAATCTCACTAACCTTGGTTGACTTATCTGTAAAAGAAAATACCATTTATTCTAGTTAATAGCAGTGTTTATTGTAACAATTAAGACGATGTGTAAGAAGGCGCTTGCTGATTGTAAAGCATGAGTAACAAAATACTTTTTCCTTTGACATTTAAATTAAGTAAGATCTATCATACAGAGAGAGGTATGAGGAAGGATCTCCTGGTTAAATTCATCATTGAACATGATTCTGTGGAGAAATTTCTTTGCAACATGGCATTTAATTATAACCGTACTTGTTGTTTGTACTCCCTGTGTCTGTTCATGTGTCTTATTTATCATTAGCTAGCTGCCTCACCTTGAAGACATTTTTTACCTCTCTGGCTTCAATTTCCTACCAAAACCTCGTGAGGCAAGCATTGTCTTAGGTTTCCTACCAAGCCTGTTTCTACCAAGACACTGATGATTTCTAGGGCTTCTCCTAGCTCTAATATTCTATGACTCGTGTTGAAATATCTGAGAAGCACTTTGTAGAATAAAATTTTATTTTACAATGGGTAGACCTTCTGAGCTAAAGATTTGGAGTGAATTTCTCTTTAGAAAGGCTAAGTTAAAGATTATTCTTCTATAAAGAGCTGAACTTAATATATTTCCTAAATACCAGGCCTGTTTCTGCCAAGAAACTTTTTTATAAGAAGTGCAGAAAAGGTCTTCTTTGAGTAGTAATAAGTGCTTGTGGTTTAATTTTTAAATTTTTTATTAGCCTGTTTCCTCTTATTATAAAAGTAACACATGCATATGTTCAGAAATTTATTTTCACATAATTCATAAGGGACTAACGAATTTCATCCCTACTTGAAGCTTGAAGCCACTTGTCCACCTACCCAGAGGGTAATCTCTTTTAAAGCTAGGTATATCTAACAGACCAGAATTTGGGAGTCTTATATACCATGCATATATGATATAATACATTTGGTTTTTTAACTACACTTTTTATTCAAGATCATTATAGAGTCACATGCAACTTTAGGAAATAATAGCTGAGAGATCCTGTGTACCATTTATGCAGTTTTCTCCAGTGGTAGTATCTTGCAAAACTATAGTACAATATCGCAATCAAGATATGTACATTAATACAGTCCTGTCAAGAGACAGAATGTTTCCATATCCACAAGGATTTCTCATGTGCGTTTTATAGCTACATCCACTTTCCGTCCACGACCCTCCCTTTATTAACCTGGGCAACCACTGTGTTCTACATTTGTATAATTTTGTCGTTCCGAGAATATCATATATATGAAATCATACAATATGTAACATTTGGGAATTGGCTTTTGTTTTTCACTCAGCACAATTCTCTGGAAATTCTTCCAGTTGTTGCATGGATCAATGGTTTGTTCTTTTTTTATTGCTGAATGGTGTCCCATAGTATGGTTGTATCACAGTTGGTTAAACTAATCACCTGTTGAAGGACATCTGAGAATTACTTCCAGTTTAGAACTTTTTACAAATGAAGCTGCTATAAAGATCTATGTACAAGTTTTTATGTAAACACAAGTTTTCATTTCTCTGGGATAAATGCCTAGAAGTACAATTGCTGGGCCATGGGGTAGTGCATGTTGAGATTTTTTAAAAAACAGTCAAACTATTTTCCAGAGTGGCTGTACCATTTTACATTCCTTTCAGCAGTGTGTGAGTGATCGAACCAGTTTCTCCACATCCTCATCAGCATTTGGCGTTGTCACTATTTTTTATTTTCCTCATTCTGATAGGTGTGTAGTAATATTTCATCGTGGCCTTAATTTGCATTTCCCTAATGGCAAATGATGTTGAACACCTTTTTATGGCTTATTTACCATTTGTATTTTCTCTTCAGTAAAGTATTTCTTCACATCTTAGTATTGCCTAATTGAGTTTTTTGTTTTTTCATTGTTGAGTTTTGAGAGTTCATAATATGTTCTAGTTGCGAGTCTTTTGTTGAATACGTAATTTGCAAATATTTTCCTCCCAGTCTTTCGTTTGTCTTCTCATCATCTTAACAGGATTTTTCGCAGAGCAAAGTTTCTAATTTTTTCCCGTTCTGGATTATGCTTTTGGCATCAAGTCTAAGAACTCTGCCTACCCCTAAATCCCAAAGATTTTCTCCTATTTTGTTCTAAAAGTTTATAATTTTTTTTATATTCATGTCTATGATTCATTTTGAATAATTAATTTTTGTAAGCAGTTTGATACTTAGGTTGAGGCTCATTATCTTTTCTTTTATGAGTGTCTAATTACTCTAGCTCCATTTGTTAAAAAGGCTCTTCTCCTACCATTGAATTGCTTTTGTACCTTTGTCAAAAATCAGTTGGCCATATTTCTGGGTTCTTTATTCTGTTCATTTATCTATGTGGCTACCCTTATGCCTGTACCACACAGTTTTCATTCTGTTTCCTCCTATTATATTATTCTTTTTCAAAATCGTTCTAGCTATTCTACTTCCTTCGCCTCACCATACACATTTTGGAATAATGTCCATAATTATAAAAATTATTGCCAGGATTTGATAGTCATTGAATCAAACCTATATATCAATTTGGAGAAAATTTACATCTTTACTCTGTTGAGTCTTCTAATCCTTGGATTCAGTAAGTGTCTCTCCATTTATTAAGATTATCTTTGATTTTTTAATTAGCATTTTGTAGTTTTCATCACATAAGTCTTGCACATATTTTGTTAGATTTAACCTAAGTATTTCACAATTTTTGTGATTGTGCATAATATTATATTTTTTGAGAATTTTTCCACCTTTATTGAGATATAATTAACATGTAGTATCGTATAAGTTTAAGGAATACAATGTGATGATTTGATACATGTATATATTGTTATATGATTACAACAACAAGGTTAGTTAACACGTCCACCTCACATAATTACATTTTGTATGTATGTGTGTGGTAAGAACATTCTATTAGCAATTTCAAGCACATAATACAGCATTGTTAACTATAGTCACCATGCTGTGTATTAGATCCCTAGAACTCATTCCATTTATCTTATAACTGGAAGTTTGTACACTTTGATCAATATCTTCTCATTTTACCCGTCCCCCCTCCCAGCCCCTGAACCACTGGTCTGCTCTCTGTTTCTATCAGTTCAGCTTTTTTTTTTTTTAGATTCTACATATGAGTGAGATCATGCAATATTTGTCTTTATCTGTCAGACATTTCGCGTAGCAAAATGCCCTCAAGTTTCATTCATATTATTGCAAATGGCAGCATTTCCTTCTTTTTATGGCTGAATAATATTTCATTGTATATATACTGCGTTTTCTTTATCCATTCATCCCTCAACTGACCCTTAGGTTGTTTCCATGTCTTGGCTATTGTAAATAATGCTGCTATGAACGTGAGAGGGCAGATGTCTCTTCGACATACTGATTTCCTTTCCTTCGGATATATACTCAGAAATGGGATTACTGGATCACATAGTAGTTCTATTTTTAATTTTTTGAAGAACCTCCATACTCTTTACAGTAGTGGCTATGCCAGTTTACATTCCCACCAGCATTGTACAGGGTTCCCTTTTCTTCACATCCTCTCCAACATTTCTCTTCTTAATAACAGCTATTCTAACAAGCATGTAGTGGTATCTTATTCTGGTTTCGATTGCATTGCCTTGAGGATTAATGTTGTTGAACATCTCTTCATGTACTTGTGAGCTATTTGTATGTCTTCTTTGGAAAAAAAAAATGTCTATTCAGGTACTTTGATTAATTTTTAATCAGATTTTTTTTTCTATTGAGTTATATGAGTTCCTTATGTTTTAGATATTAACTCTTTATCTGATATATGGTTTACAAATATTTTCTCCCACTCTGTAGGTTGCCTTTTCATTGTGTTGATGGTTCCTTTGGCTATGTAGGAGCTTTTTAGCTTGATGTAGTCCACTTGTTTATTTTTGCTTTTCGTGTCATCCAAAAAATCATTGCCGAGATCAATGGCAAGATTTTCCCTATGTTTTCTTCTAGTTTTAGAGTTTAATTAATTTAATTCTTTAATTCCTTTTGAGTTGATTTTTTGTGAGTGGTGTAATACAGAGATCTAATTCCACTTTTTTATTTTTTATTTTTTTTTTGCATGTGAATATCCAGTTTTCCCAGCATCATTTATTGGAAAGACTATCCTTTTCCCCATTGAATATTCTTTGCTCCATTGTCAAGTATTAATTGACCAAATACAGATGGGTTTATGTCTGGGCTCTTCATTCTGTTCCATTGTTCTATGTATCTGTTTTTATTCCAGTTGTAAATGATATTATAGTTTAAAATTTGGGCCCATGTGTTCATTACAAGTATGTAAATACAATAAATTTTGTATATTTATCTTTATCCTGTATTCTTGCTGAACTCACTTATTAGTTTTAGGCCTCTTTTATAGATTCCTTGGGATTTTCTATACAGAAAATCGTGTCTTCTGACAATAGGGATAATTTTATTTCTTCCTTTTTGATCTGCCTTTTATTTCCTTTTCTTGCCTTACCACACTGGCTAGAGTTACTAGTACTGTACTGAAGAAAAATGGTAAGAGTGTACATCTTTGCCTTTTTTGTGATCTTAGAAAAAAAGCATTCATCTTTCACCATTAACTATAATGATAGCTGAAGGGTGTTTTGTAGATGTTCTTTATCAAATTGAGGAAGTTCCCATTTATTTTTATTTTTCTCAGAGTTTTTATCATAATTGGGGGTATTAAATTTTGCCAAATGTTTTTTATGGATCAATTGATACAATCATGATTTTTCTTCTTAGGTCTGTTAATATGGTAGATTATGATTGATTTTCAAATAGTGACCTAGCCTTGCATCCCTGGGATAAACTCCATTTGCCATAGCATGTAATTCTTTTTTATATTGCTGAATTCTTTTTCCTAATATTTTGTAAAGGAATTTTGCATGTATATTTATGAAAGATATTGGACTATAATTTATTTTGTTTTTGTACTAACTTTGTTTAATTTTAGGTACAGGGTAATTATAGCATCATAAAATAAATTGAGAAGTGTTCTTTTCTCTCCTATTTTCTAGAAGAGATTGTGTAGAATTGGTTTTAATTCTTTAAATATTTGATAGAATTCTCCAGTGAAACCACCTGTGCCTGAAGATTTTATTTGTTAGTTTTTAAATTACAAATTCAATTTATTTAACAGAGGACTATTCAAATTCCCTATTTTATATTGGGTAAATCGTAGTAGTTTTTCCAAGGCATTGGCCCATATTGTGTAAGTTGTTAAATTTATGTGTGTAGAGGTATTTGTAGTGTCCTCTTATTTTCTTGTGACATCTATAGAGTTTTTAGTGATATCTCTTTTTCATTCCTGATAATTGTTTCATATTTTCCAAGAGTTTGGTGATTTTTCTGTTATCTTTCTATTATTGATTTCTATATTAATTTTATTATTGTCAGAGAATACATTTTGTGTAATATATCTGAATTCAATAAGAGGAGCAGAAACACTAGGATATATATATGTGTAAAATGAACATGCTTATATTTATTATGTTTATATTTATATATCTATATTTTATTATATATCTATGTTTTTAAATGCATATTTTTATGTAGCATTTTTAGTGGATGCTCTAAGTATAATACTATACGTATATAACTTCTCACAGTCTACTGGTGTTTTTACCAGTTTGAGTGTAAAATATAAAAACATTACATTTCTTTACATACCTTTATTTACACACATTTATAATATATTTATCTTAAATATTTTCTTTACATATATTTAAAACCACATCAGAGAATGTTATTTTATTTGCTTTAACTGTAAAACTCAAGAGAAAAAGAAATGTCTATTATATTTACCTATATTTTTGGTTATTTTTTTCTCTTCCTAATGCTCCAAAATACCTTCTATTATCATTTCTCCTTTTATTCTTTTTGGTTTCCATGGTTTCTGATGAGAAATCTGCTGTCATTGGAATTATTTTTCCACTATAGGTAAAGTGTTGTTTCTCTCTTACTGCTTTCAAGTTTTTTTTGTTTTGTTTTTAGAAGTTTGATTACGATGTGCCTTGTTGTAGATTTCTTTGGGTGTTCTAGTTGAGGTTCACTCAGCTTCTTGAATCTACAGAGTTATGTCTTTTATAAAATTTGGGAAATTTTTAGTTTTTATTTTTTGAGTTATTTTCAGCCTTACCCTCTCTCTCCTCTCTTTCTGAAATGCCGATGGCAGGAAAACTAGATTGCTATCTCTGTTTTTTTTTTTTTTTTCCCTCTCTGTTGTTCAGATTAGATATTTTTCACTGTTTGATCTTTAAGTTCACTGATTCTTTCCTCTGTGGTCTCCATTCCATTATTGAGCCTATCCATTGAGTTTGGTGGTGGTGGTTGTTCGCTATTGTATGTTTCATTTCTAAATTTTTATTTGATTCTTCACTATATTTTCTGTTTCTTTGCAGAGACTTTTATTTTTTATTTGTTTTAAGCATGTTTGTAATCGCTTATTGAAGTATTTTTATGATAGCTCCTTTAAAAATCTTGTCATATAAGTCTAACATCTCTGTCATTTGAGTGTTGGCATCTATTGATTGCCTTTTATCACTTAGTTTAAAATTTTCCTGCTTCTTGATACAATGAGTGATTTTTTAAAAAATAAAACTTGGACATCTAGAGTATTATGCTATGAGATTCTGGATCTTATTTAAACCTCTATTTCAACTTCCTGTGATACCCACTCTAGTAGGGGAAGAAGGAGCATTGCCTTATTACTACCAGTGGAAGTAGATATCCAGGTTCCCCTTTTGGCCTGTCCTGACACCCAAAATGGGGATGTTCCTTTATTACTGCTGGGCAGAGGCGGAAATTGTGCTCCCCACTAGGCCTCCACTGATTCCTGGTTGAGAAGGGTAGGAGTGCCTCCTTACTGCTTTTCATGTGGCCTCCACTGACACCACTGGAGATAGTAATCTTGTTACCTATGGGCCATAGTGAAGGTCCTAATTCTCTGTGTGGCCTTTTCTAGCACCATTCTGGCATAGGGTTTGGGGCATCTCATGATAGCCTAGTGAAGGTGGACATCTAAGCTCTCCATTTGTCCTAAACTATTGTGAGTGGAGGTAGGGTCACAATTTTTTCTGTATTTTTTGGTCAGAGTAGAGCCATTTTTATCTAAAAGTTTTCTGTTTTACTACATTGCCCCATTCTTGGTCCACTGGTTAGAGACAGCCAAATTTGTTGGGGCTTTTTGTTTGCCTGTTTGTTTGTTTGTGCCATTAGTGTTTCAAGTTGCCAACTTCTTCAGCTCTAGGATACATGAGGCAAAAAGAAAACCCAGGGAACTGACCGCTATATCGTTACTAGCGTCCTGGACTCCTTAGCTAGTTTGTTCTCTGTTTCCAACTTTCAGAGTCTTTTTATGTTTGCTTTATATATAATGTCCCGGATTTTTTTGCTGGCTTAGTGGGAGGAACAGGGAGAAGTGTGTCTACTCTGTTTTCCTGGAAGTGGAAGCCCATGGTTTACTTTTAACAGGGACTCAAATAGTACAAGTTTTCCCTTGAGCTATAAAGCACACAGTTCTAACAACTACAAAGAACTAACAGAAGACTACAATTAAAGAAATCTTTAATCTTGAAATTAGCTAAATAAAATCATAGTGTCTATACATTCTATGTATAACAGGGGAAACTGAATAATGCCTGTGTATTATAGGCCTAGACTTACAGAGTCAGAGGGGCTTAATTCACATTTAAACCAAGTGGGAAAACAGACATGTCTTATGAGGTAGCAGAACCATCAAAATGAAATTAAGGACCCAGAGTGCTCACAATCTATGTTTTATTTCGTGGAACCCATTGTTCTTTCCTCTTTTCTTTTCTCTTTTTCTTCTGTCCCTTCCAATACCTTTCTCCCTTGCTTGCTTTTTTTCTTTCCTCCTTCCTTCCTTCTGTTCTTTCACTTTTCTCTTTTTAAGACTTTGATTTTTTTTGCCCTTTTTTGAGTCCTACACTACCGCTTCCTGCATTTATTTCTGAGTTTGCCATTAAACCCACCTGATTATAAATATCATTTAGAAAAACAATGTCACAAATCAGTGGATTATTGTGGGCTAATCATGAGAAAATTTTAGCTAAAATTTTCTAGTCACATTATCTAAAGATAGATAATTCTACAGACTTCCTCTGAATGATAACTTGGAATAGCACTACACAGCATTTTGCTTCCTGACTTTTCTGCAAACCCTATTCAGAACAGTATTTCCCAAATTTCATTTACATCTCGTCTTCACAAATAAGATCAAAATCTTTTTCTAATTGTTCTAATTTGCACTTTAAAATTTTTTTAAATCAACTTTTAAAAAGAAAATTAAGAGAAAGAAAAAGAAAGGGAGAAGTGCATCTACTCTATCTTCCTGGAAGTGGAAGCCCAAGAAGAAAGGAAGGAAGGAAGGAAGGAAGGAAGGAAGGAAGGAAGGAAGGAAGGAAGGAAGGAAGGAAGGCAGGCAGACAATTATATTGGTAAAGTTCTATTTTTTTAAAAAAATAAGAAGGTACCACAATCTCCCATAGTAAACAAGCTTGAAATTTTAGAGTGAGAAGTTCTCTACGATGTCAAGTCTGCCTCCTTATTCCTGACAGCACTTTAAATTTAAATGTTGGTTTTATAAACATAAATCTTAAAATGCACTGGATACCCATGGTAGAGGACCAAAACTTGACTTTATTATTCTCTCATTTGAAATTTGTCTCTTTTAATCTTGTCTCCTCGAGAACTTATTCACCTGCCACTTGATGAAAACTTGTGGGTCTCGCGGCTCTTTTACTCATTCTAAGATAACGAACCATCCTAAAGTCCCAAACCAGTAAAGCGAGCGTTTCCAGTCAAAGATAAAAATCAACTCTTCATTTTCAATCGAAGACCACACTGCTCCTCTCCTACTTCTCCTTGAAGCCTGTGGTTGGAGGCTGCCTGTCTAGGGGAAAAGGGGAATGCGGATTCTGCTCACAAGGCAGCTCTCGAATAACCTAAAGTCCCTTCAGCTGTGATTGCCCGACACAGATGGGCAGTGATAACCTCTGAGGCTGTTACTGCTCACAGATGTGGCTCCTTAAAGACTTGAAGACCCTTGGGCCAGTTGAAGCTGTAGGGTGCTTTGATAAGCGTTTTGCCATGTGGTGTGAGAGGACAAGAGGGCAGCACCTGAAAATGTCTGGGCCTTGAGTCCACAAGGGAGAGGGGGTCTGGGAGCCATGTGCATCCAGTTAAGAATAGGAATAAGCACAAAACAATATTAACTTTAGAAATGAGATGAAAGCCCATGTGTGCTAGCTTTCACACAGAAGGGAAGACCCAATGAACCTCTCACCCCCTTCGGCACTGCTTTTAGATGGAAATGATTTTGTTGAATACTGACACAAAAGGAAGATACAAACAGTGAAGAGCTCTAGCGAAGAACAATTACATGCAAGTAGGTTACATGAAAATATAGTCTCAAGTGTATGATATCTTGTGAATATTAATTAAGGAAATTATTCTCAGAGCAGCTAGTGTTTAAAACAAGATCTAATCTCTGTTGAGTGGGCCTGCCATCCTCTCTCTCGATGTTTAACTTCAAAGGGCTTCAGAGTTGGAGCAAATGAGATTATTATTACTTCAATCTAGAGAGGAAACCTTTTCTAACCAATTCAAGAGTAAATTCTGGAATTACATGTAGCATTTAGTTCAAAGAAGAAAAAATATTCCACACTCATGAATGTCTATGTGCTAAAATGTTTCTTAACCTTTTTCATCTGATCTACTCTGTCCCCTTACAAAAATTGCACCCTTCAAATATAGAGCTGGAAAAGGATATAGTCCCGCTGAAGATATAATTCAATTAAACTGTTCTTTTTCTTTGACTTGAGGCCATTAGAAATAATACTATTACTACTAACAAGAGCTAGTACTTATATACATTTGTGTATCTGGTACTGTTTTCCTTACCTTCACTCAATCTTTATAAAAGTTCGGTGAGGTCTGCATGGTAAGTAGACATGAAGAGGTATATGTATTATTTTGCCACAACAAAATACCACAGACGCGGCGGGGGTGGGGGTGGGGAGGTGGGGGTGCTTAAGCAACAGAAATTTACTTTCTCACAGTTCTGAAGGCTAGAAGATCAAGATCAAGAACAAGATCAGTGTGTGAGCAGGGTTAGTTTCTCCTGAAGCCTCTCTCATCAACTTGCGGATGGCCACCTTCTACGTCTTCACATGATTCCTCCTCTCTGTGGGCACATCCCTTTGTTTATCCAAATTTCCTTCTCTTATAAGAACCGCAGTCATATTGGATTACGACCTACTCTGGCTTCATCTTAACTGAATCATCTCTTTAGAGGTACTGTCTCCAAATACAGTCACATTCTTAGGTATGGGGATCAGAGAGCTTCAGCTCATGGGAGAAAGGGGGAACACAATTCACCCCATAACAGCAAAGTAACCAACCCATGCCCCCACGACAGGTCAGATGTAGGGCAGGGTTTCGAGCCCTAGCACCAGAGTCAGAGGTTTACCCATCTTGCTGTGCTGCCCCGTAGTTGCAGCTGGTGTGAGAAAAGGCAATACATGTCTATTTTGATAAGGATAATGGCTTGATGACCTATATAACTCAGGGTAGAAGGATAAAGGCAAGGCACTGAAAAATTTTTTTAAAAATCTTATTTGACAGGACCAGTAAAAATGAATCATATTCATAGGTTGTTAAGGGTGTCCATATGAATTTGGCAGATGCATAGTTTAAAATGTTGGGGGGAAGATAACCCATTACTTAATGTTAGAATTTTAGCTGTTGGTGAAATCAGTGCTGCTGCCATTCAGCTCTCTTACACAACTGTAAACAGATGCTGGGTATGATGGGGTATTTAAGTGCCCAGATGCTGAATGGATACAGTTACAATGGGATGAAAGATGCAGATGGTGAATAGAGACAGAACGGCTGCAGATGCAGGCTGGACACAGATCCAGGTAGACATGTCCATATGGGTTCCCCAGCAGATTCTTAGGCTGTCATGGTGCCACAGTGAGTGTTAGAGGTAAATGGAAGTTAGTTCTTCCTTTTGGGACCAACCTGAGACACAGAAAAGTCAGACTGCACCAGTCAGAGTTAGCCTTATCACCCGTCATTTGCCCACACACTAGCCCCGAGTCCACTTCTATTTTTCCAACTGTCCTGTGCAGGGTCCCACCTGCATGCCTTTGGTAATGCTGTTTCCTGTGCCATGAATGTCCTCAACCAGCAATCCCTTCTCCCTCTCCCACCTCATCTCCCCAGCAGGTAAAACCCCCCTCGTGATTTCTGACTGCCTCATATCTGGAAATTGAGACAGTCTCTTCTTTTATTGTCCCGTTGATCTTTACCATTTTGCTCTATTCCAGCACTTTTCATTTATGATATCAATTTCTGTGTGTCTCTCTCTCTCACTGAACAAAATATTTGAAAACATGAACCATGTCTTTTGCGTTTTTATATATGCTGGCTCCTGATACACTGCCAGGCACATTGTAGGTACTCACCAAGTAAGTGTAGAACGAATATTCATCTCAGAGAGATCTGAAGTCCTAGAGATATGGTTTTTCGGTCTGCATACCACTTAAAAAATAATAATAATAAATATGTTTTAACGTTTATAATTTCAGAGATGTCACAGAATAAAAATTACTTGGCTTCTCTTTAAAAATCCAAAGATCTGGCCACACGAGGCTTAAATTTTCACACAAAGAGTTAAAATTGAGTATTGGTTCTCTCCTTTGGGCAAGTCCTTAACTTTGCAGCTCACCCCAGTCTCCACTCCTACTGAGGTGTTGTCGCCTCACACCCTGCCCTCTGTACTCATTTGGGAAGCCCACTTCACCCTTTTTTTGGCACTTGGCACATTCTGATTCCTTCAAGCCAAGATCCTCATCTACTTTTGTTTGCCATGCCCAGCACGTGTGCTAGAGTGGTTTTCCATCGTCTAACTTGTATTATACCCACCTCTCACCCCCAGTCTATTCTAAAAGGGCAAAAGAGATGAGAGAAGGATGCATCTTTAGGTTCATGGAAAAGGAGCTAAGGGAAAGACCTTTCTTCTTCTGGCATATCAGGTACTGGCTCCGGCGAGAGACAGGATACTGGCCGGGATGGACAAACAAGGCAGCTGGGAATGGCAGCTCCTATATTTCAGCCAGCAAAAGCCTTTTCAAAGCCTGTTTTGCATAAGATCGTTCTGCTGACCACATCAGAGTCACAGGGAGTAGTTACCTCTGGTACTTCCTTTCTGCAACAGTAGCACCCTGTTTAAAGGAACCAAGAATGGAATATGATCATCTCATATATATGCTGCCATGAAGTTTCAGACGACTGTACTGGCATGAGCTTTCAACATTGAAAAAATAAATGAAAGCTCTCTGGAAATAATGGGGGCACTGTGTCCTGAACTCAAAGAATAATAATCTCAGGCAATCAGTCATCCAAGATGAAAACAGTTTCTTCCTCTCTTTAGGCTGTGCCTGGGATGACATGACACAGTCTCTTAGTGCAGGAGAGATATGAACCCCGGCCCAGGACAAAGAAGAGGCTACTCTCACCACTGCTGAAATGCCAAAGAAGACGGGATGCTTTTCCTTTACAAAGGGCGAGAGTCACTTCTTGTGTATGGATGTGAAGCCACATTTGGGAAGATAGATTGTGCTTCACGAACCCCAAATATCTGGGCTTGAGGGGACCTTCCAACTCAGATCTGGAGGATTCACAAGAATATGAACCCGATATAGAGAATTTACATATTCAGAAGCCCACTACGCTTTCTCTACACATGGCCTCCCAACAATCTGAAGTAGTATGCTCTGGTCCTTACACCCATGTCACAGATGTCAATGCTGCAGATAAACAGGATAAGCAAGGCTACTAAGCTCATGAGGAGCAGGTTACGATTTGAACCCAGGTCTAACTGTCTGACCCCAAAGCCCTGGTTCCTAGCTTTCACTCTCTTACTTTCCATTCGTTAGCTTCACAAATATTTATTGAACATGTACTATGAGCCAGAATTGTTCTAGGTACTTTGGATACAACAATGAACAAATCAGGTGAGAGGCCTTGCCCTCCAAGAAGTCACATCCACCCCAGTGTACACTGCAGTGCTGTCAAGTCTACACTCCACAGCTGGGAAGACTGTTTACAGGTAGGCTTCACTCCTAAAGTACCGGAGAAATATATGAATTTGGAGAGAGGTATTAGCTGAGTTACTATACATACATCTTTAAAGTAAATTCAAGGGGCTAAAAATGTTACTGCTGAACTTGAAAATGAGGTTGGGTATGTTTTATCACTTTTTCCTGGAGGGAAAAAAATCCCCCAATTTTAATTCCCTTCTGAACTCAGCCACATGTTGAGATAAGGAGGGTGGGGTTATAAATCAACTCAGCTCCCTTGGGAGAAAAATTATAGTAATAAGCTTTAAAAAAACGATGATGATAATAATAAGCTATATGATTTCAAAGTGACTCGCCACCACTCCCTCCCCCTCCCTTTTTTTTTTCTTTGACAACTGAAATTGATTTTGAAAGGAAAGGCTGTGGAGATTTTCATAGAATACAATCCAGACGTTCTAAATCTAAACCCTCTCACCAAAGAGACTGCAGATCTGCGAGCCTGGGCTCTGTTGATAATGCCCTACTCTGTGCCGACACACTATACCCACCACCACATGTCACTCAACATGTCGGAGAGTTCATAGATGAAGGAAATAAAGATGGAATGATATTAAGACTGAAATCAATACAGCTTTCTTTTACAGTTCCCAATAGTCTCAATAACTTCAAAGAAGCAGATATGAATATAATTAATGAGCAGAACGAACACCAAGTAAAAATAAATCTGGCCCTTGTTTTATGAGCACTGCTAGAATGATGGATTTAGAATTGCAGACATATTTGTCGGCAAATCTGACTGTTCACTCGTTTCCAAATGGTATATTATTTTAGAGCAATTGAAGCTGTACCAGCCCGGGTGCCCCTTAGGGAAAAAATATCTTGCTGGAACTACTTGGTACCCAACTGAACAGAGCCCTTGTGCTTGATGCATTCAGTCACGTTAAAATTTACGTTCGAATCAGTTATGAGAATGAATCCTCCACCAGCTCTCCATTTGGCTGCTTCTGCAAGCTAATCCTGCTTTAAAATATGTATATTCTTAGAAAATGGACCAAACCAAATAACAACAATGCTCAGAGGAAATTCACACTTCTATTTGGGAAAGAAATAAGCTCTTGCCAAAAAATGGGCTCAAAAGCTATGAAAAAACATGGCTTGGCTGTGGTTCTAACTCTCTCATTGTGTGGCCTCCTTATGGAAATTTCTCAAAAGTTCTGATCTTCGGTTTCCTTATCAATAGTAGTAGTAGTGATGATAGTAATAATACATGTATGTTTATTGGGTGTTTACTGTGTTTGAGACTGGGCCAGTTCTAAAGAATTCATAAATTTATCTCTTTTAACTTTCACGACAGCCCTATAAGGTAGTTCTGTTACACTGCCTTTTTACAGATGAGGAAACTGAGGCTCAGAGAGGTACAATGATTAGCCCACACTCTTACATATACAAAAGCCAACATTTTAGGCAAAGGAGCTTGCTCCAGAGCCTGCATTCTTAAGCACTATTTTCTTAGGGCTAGCAGTCAGGAGGTCTAAGATATGAGTTCATTTATACAACCCTGGCTAAGTTAATTTACTCTATGTTCCAGCTTCCTGGTCTCTAAAATGATGAGAATAATACTTGTCCACCTCATGTCCTGGACTTATTATATTTTGCATGTAAAAATCAGAAGAAGAGGAGGAAATGAATGGCAAATTGCTATTGTCTCTTTATATGTGATGGAACCAGAAACAACTGGAAGAAAAATGGTCCTTCTCATTGCTTATAGCTTACCTATTGCGTCATGAGTTAGCAAGGCCTGGATACACTGGTCCCTTTGCTCCTAAACCTTCCTAGCCCATAGTGGCCAATTTAAGTGACAAACTATTCAAGTGTAGTGTAACAGGTCTATGTAGCAAGAATAGAAGAGTTCTGGAATTCTTCATGAATATAAACTGTGTGGAATCAAACCAAGGTATTCAGGTCTTGGAGTGACTTAAAAAGCTAGATTATTAACACTGACTTGCTATTGGGAGCAAATGCACTAGTTTGTGCTCTATGGTATTGGGCTATTATTTGGCCCTAGTGACAACCTGTTTCTAAGAAATCTACCTAGAAATGAATTTATCTAGAAAATGTCCTGGTGAGTGAAGCAGGCTCATTACAAGACTTATACAGAAAGAAAGAGAAATAACAGTTGCTTCTAGCAATTGTCACAAAAGACACACAGGTGTCTTGATATTCTTTCTTTTAAACCAGTTGTAAAAAAGGAAATTGCACCCTTAAATTACAGTCAGATAAAAAGATATGTAAACTTGATCAGTCTTCACTGGGCAGGAAGTGAGAGCGAGCTTTAGGGAGGCCAGGGCCACATCCCAGAGGGACTGACTGTAATCATCTTGACTCCCGGGCAGAGACAAACCTGCGGAGGACCTGCCCTTTCTCGGGGCTGACCAAGGAGCCCGTGGGGGCAGAAGCAGCATTCTGGGTGCCCTGCATCTGCTCCAGGGGCAGAACAGAAGCACTCAGTTAGACAGCCGGGCAAAATTAAAAACATTGGACTGGGCCAAATATGGGGGGTTGGAGGGAGAACTGTGCACTCGAGCCACCCTTTAGTCTTTTTTATGTGGTAAGGAAATCTAAGATCCCATCAATAGCCTTAATTGAAAGGCTCAGTGAGGGGCATCTTGCAGCTCCTTTTCCTGCCATTAATTTAAATTTTACCCTCTCTGGTGTATTGACGGGACTGAAGGTGATGCTTGGGGACCAGCCATTATGAATCATGTGACCGTGGATTAAATGTCAGATCTATGCGGGAACAGGTACACTGTGGTGCCACTCTTGTACACGGAGCCCCGTCCCCTTAAACCTGTCCGTCCAAGAGCCATACTCCTCTACTTTTGCACACTTGCTGCCACACTGCCCCTCCTTTTACTTAGGAAGGGAGACCTGGCCCGTGACACTGTCCTTCAGCCATCTTTCATGAAGGCCACATTCAGAAGGCATGGAGCGGACAGGCTGGGCGAGGGCGGGGAGGCCTGAACCGGAAGTGGAGGGGCGTGGAAACGGAAGAGAAGATTGAGAGGCGGGGATTAAATGAACCAATAGAGCCGTAGCTGGGAGTGCTGTTTAGAAGCTCTAAGGGAACACCATCTACCCTTTTTCTTCCTTTATTTTTGCAATATTGTTGAATGCTCCTGTTAAATGCTAAGTAAAATTTGTAGTGGTACTAATTGTGGTACCGCTCTGGGGCACACAATTTGCCGTTATTTGAGATGAGCTTTCTTTTGCGGGACTTAAGACTTATAGTGTCTCCTTTGTGCTTTCCCCAGTTTAAAGCCAGGTCAACACATAATTATAGCAAAGACTGTTAAACGGATCAGGTGGCGGATCAGGTGGTGGCTTTTGCAGCCTTACTGTGTGTGCCTGACTTTTCCTCCGCTTGGCCGTGCTAGCTCCTATCATAGTCTCATTTATTACCTGCTCCTCTTTTTGCTTGACAGCTCTAGAAGTTACAAGAGTATTAGCTGAATCCAAATTAAATCTCTTTTTTCATTAAAGGAAATGAAAAAAAAAATGGGTCTGTTCTTTTTAGGAGGGGTACATTTCACTCCATACAAACCAAACAGGAAAGACATGTAAAAGCAGTTATGGTTTTAAAAATCTATGAAGCCAAACAAACTCCAAATCAACTCTAGCCCTGCTTTGGATGATGCAGTGAGCACCATCAGCCTCTTCTCTACATCAAGATTTCCACCTGAAAAAAAATGAAATTATCACACTCACTAATCTCAGAGTGGCAATTGGTGGATTTAACAGTGCCCTGAAAATGAGACTCCGGGATTTAATGAAGCATTTCATTCAAAGGTTCATTTGGCTAATAAAACCCCTGTTTTTCACTTGTGTTTGAAGCTAGTCTATTATTCTCTCACGTGTGGTTTGAACCAGTTTTCTGTGAGCTGTGGCCGCTCCTGAGGATGGATATGAATGGCACTTATTAGGAAGGGATGAGCTCATGAATTCAGATCATCCTTAATGCTGAAATGAGCTGTAATGAAGGCCCAAGATCAAAGTGCTTGAGGACCCACAGCCCATGAGCAGGCCGCTGGCTTGGTCCGGGTTGCTGCAGAAGAGGATTAGGAAACTTCACTTAAGTAGCCGGAAAGGTTTCCACAGACTAGCGTGCTCTGCATTTAATTGTTTATGAGGTTCACAGAGCAAAAACACTTTTAACAGATATATAAATAGTCTCCCTCAGAGAAGACAGTGTTATCAGATATTTTCCACAAGGGAGAGAACGGCTTTAAATTAGTAGCAAGAAGAACAGAAGCAAGGCCATTCTTAACTTCTAGGGGAGTGGGGAGAGAGGCAAGGGAAGAACACATACCCAGAAAGAGCAGAAGAAAGAAACAGGAGAAAGGAGGAGCAAACGTGAACACGTGCCACCTTTTCCTTAGTGCTCTGAATAAACACAGACCCTCCTTCCAGGGAGAAGCACACCCCTCTTTTCCTAAATATGGAACATGAAGCACAACAGAGCTCCCGAGCCACAGCCAGGGTCCCTCCCTGCTATGTGTTACAGCAGCAAGATGCAGGGGGAGGGGGAATCAAAAGCAGATGCAGTGGCCTAAGTGCTCCAACATTTCACTCTCCTCCTTGAAAAGATGTCAAGGATTATTTGTGTTACCTCTCTGGAAAAAGCAGAGACATCCTCTTAAAGGATGAATGAAAGATGAGTACAAAGAATTAATTTGAAACCAATCAAGCCCTGTGTGCGTCTACTGCTTCAGAAATCCTGCTATTTTAATGATGAATTTATTTTCAAAGCAGTGCCGATCCTTTTGAGGGGAATTCCACCTCTCACAGCTGCACAGTGTGCCCTGCAGTGTTGAGCTTTCTCGCCCACCTGCTCTTTGTGAAACAGCGTGGACTTCCCAGAGCTGAGCCTGTGCCAAGCTGGCTGAGCCGCCGAGGAGACATCCTCAGCCTGCAGCCACCTAAGTGTCAGTGAATGTACCACAAACCCCTGCAAAATGGGCAAAGCAACTTGTGGAGCCACACAACCACATGGCAAAGCCACAGACTCCCTCTCACCTTGCAATGGACCCTCTTGAATTTTCTATGGTTGATCTGTTAACCTAACTTGGCTTCTCCACTGCCTTGTTCAAAAGTAATTTCATTGAAAATATTTATTTGCAAAATTTTTTTAAAACATCACACCTGAAAAACGCTAAATAAAATTCCTATTTCATATTCCAAGTACAACTCCTGAAGAGACTAGAGGATTCTATCTACTTTAACTGGACTAGCGCTGATATGTTTGTTTTGAAATAGCATCTAACCATGACTTTAAAAGCTCCACTTAATAGCTTTTGGTTCTTTTTTTTTTAAAAAAAAATTACTTATTCAAATACTTTTAATTATAATGTTCTAAAATTTAAATGTGGTTGCTATGCATTTGGTTATCAACAAAGAATTTCTGGATTAATGCAGAAACACATTGAATAGGGCAGAGTACTATCCCCTTGAGCCAATGAGAGCATCCACAGTTCTCTTAACGAGGAGGACGATGAGATCTGACCTTTGGCAGTGAAACACACCCTGATCCCCTCTGTGAAAAAAAGAAAAAAGAAAAAAAAATTCTTCTTATAGTTCCTTGAGTTATCTGAGGTACACTATTACTTATCCACTCTCAGTGTTATGGCAAACATAGTGAAAGGAAAACATTGTGCCAAACTACCTGTTTAATATTTATGATTCATTGGGAAAATGCACAATTTGTTCTAAACTAAATTTAATGAAATGCAAATGGGATGACCGTTATTCTTTTCTTTCAACCATAATACATAATTTTTCACACCTTTATAGTTCTCTCAAAGTTGACCAAGAATCTTAAAATGAGGTGATGGGTACTTTGTGTGCACATCATGGCCCTATCCTCATAGTGAACCTACTGGTTGTGCTTCCTCTAATTATGTGTCTCTGACAGAAATCTATTTGTTGAGGATGTAAATGAACAAGCCCTTTAACTCCTGACGCAACTTCTTCACTGTGTGCCATAGTCTAGGAAATTATTCTAGAAATATCAGAACAATAATTTGGAGTTTTGCCCCACCTCAATATTTTAAGAGTATCAAAGTTGTGCTATGAATGTTGTTAAAGATCTGCTTACAGGCGTTTGACTAGACTGGATTTTTCAAGGTGATATCCTCAAAGCCTAGCACAGTGTAGTGTAACATGGTAGGTTGAAATAGAATTGAGTTGCTTCATAGCATCCATTCCACCTTGCCTCTATTGGTTAGCAGTCGTATAGTTTGTATGGGATTGTCTACTTTTTTGCCAACTCTAGGGCAGGCCCTAAGTAGCCTAGACCAATCAGTAGAATTCCAGTTTCTTATCCATAGCGATTGGTTTAGAGAAGGCACATGACCCAAATCGGTATAATAGGGGTAAAGCGGAGACCTTTGCTGATTAGCGGAGAAATTCTTTCTCACCATGGACAGAGTAGTGTGCAGATATGAGCCATAAAGTAAAACAGCTATTTTTCTAGTAGGATAAAAAGAATGCCTAAGAATAAAGGTAGACTAAGAGAAGCTCCAGGGCTGAGAGACGTGTAAAGAAACTGAGCCCTAATCAAACCGTTCCTGAAGCTTGAAATACTCGTGTGCTTTTTCAGCTGTGAAATCCAATATATATATATTTATTGCTTGAGCTTTGGTCATTTGCAATCAAAAGGTTTCAGATCAACACAAAATAATTCAATAAATATTTGTCGAAAGATTGCATATTTATATATATTGCAATTTAGTCTACATAAAAATATAGCATTATTAATCATCACATTTCTGTTGCTAAAGTTTCTATCATCAGCAAGCTCTAGATTTGGTAATTGAAAATTATTATATTTACATTGTACTATCCATGGTAAAAGACCATCGCCTGAGAGTGAATGGGCCAAAAAAAATGCTAACGACTCCTGAAAGATTTCTGTATGCTTCGATAGAAATAAAAGATGTTAGATGTACTCACTACGCAAATATGAAATGAGGCACAGAGTTTTAAATTTGTAAGATTAAATGTTTTAAACAAATACCCTAATGACTCACCATGAGGAAAATAAGATCATCTCAAAAATGGCACATTCATTTTAGGCCATCCATTCTCTCACCTGCCTTCTAGTGACTGATAGTTCACAGATGTGAGGTAGCTGACCAGGGCACAGACTGGCTCTAAGCCCTGTAAAGACCATATCTGTGCAAAGTTAAATGGTCCTCCCACAGATCCTAGAATATGAACTCTAAGAGGGCAGGAAATGGACTTATTCTATATTGTGTCCCTGTACCTAGTATGTGACACGTGGTATGTGTCTGCATGTGTACAGTTCATGACACAGAGGCTCTCAATCATTATTTATTGGATAAATGAATGGTGACCACTTATAACTTGGGTCTCATTTGCACTAATCTTATTCTGAGCTTCATATAAGGAGTAGGAGGAAGCGAAAGACATAATTTAGTTAATCTGGTTTTTCTTCCAAACTGCTCTTGACACTCATCAGGTTCTTGCATCCATCTAAACTCTCTTCAGGATGCTTTCACACACATTCAAGGCATTTTTCTCAACAGAAAATATGCATTCACCTGTAAGGAGAAGAGAATCAAGTGGGTCTTTAACGCAAAGAAGAGGATGTGAGTGACCTTTTGGGTAATCGTGTGATCTTAAGAAAGCCAGTTTACCTCTCTGGGTTTCAATTTCCTCATCCCTAAGCTAAAATTTGAGAGTAGAACTATATGAGCAGATTTTCGAGCTGTATTCGATAGAGCTCAATGTATTTTGCAGAGCAAAGAGAGAGAGGAATAAGGCCAGGGCCCAGAGTCTCTACTGCCATGTAAGCATAAGAAGGTTCTGAAGCTGACTGCCTAGGTTCAAATCACAGCCCTACCATTCACCAGCTGCATGATCTTGGGCAAGTGGCTTGATTTTTCTGTGCCTCAGATTCCTCACGTGTAAATAGAGATGACAATAGTATTTCTTTATAAAGTGTTATGAGGTTTACATAAATCAATATGTAAAACCTGCTACATGAACAATGTTATATATTTTTTAGATATTATCTGTTTTGTATATTGAAGTTCCCTATAATATTTGGATTTAAAGGTCTTCCGTTGCCAACAAAACAAAAATATTTATTTATTTTTTTTAAACGTTCAGAGTCTTTAATTAAGATGTAATAAAAGGGGTCTGATGGGGTGACGTTAACCTCTCCAGCCACTGCCCCACCACTGTCATTAACACCACACCTTCCTGCCACCAGCCAGACTCTCTCCAGTGCGCTTAACTCAACACAATGGGCTCCACTGTTTCCTCTGAAGATTATTCTGTAGTTCCATTCAAATGGCCTCTGCGGATCTGGGGAACGGGTGCCTGGTGCTAGACAGAGAAGGGCTCCGTGGCTAATCGCCTGCATTCCTGTGAAGACTGAAGGAGAAGATAAATTTCCTTAACAGTCAACATTTCAGGAAAGGCATTTTCTTAACAGAAAATGGTGAATATTTGAAAAGATAGAAGCCTCAGGTAGCTTAAAATTTGTAAGGAAGGAGTGCCTGGCACTTCAACTGCTTTAAAATTCCTTCTCAGAAGACCCTATAATGAATCTAAATAAAACTTGAATAGTTATGGTAATTATCCCCACTAATCATCTTGCTTAGCAAACTATTTACCTGCGGTTTTACTTCCAGAATGTCCTAAAGACTTTGAGGCTTTATTTCCTTTCTCTGACCTGGGGAAGAAAGTGGAGGTTCATCGACATCATTCTTGGGAACTGAGATTATGGTACAATCTATTTTTGGTCTCGCCCAATCTCTCCACACCCCAACCTGGGTACTGATATCTCCCTTTAGCAAGCCCCGTTTTCCTGGTTTGCTCCCCCAAATGTTGAGCTCATACCTCTTTTGACATTTGGCCTACATTTACAATTTTTTAATATTTGTTTTCCCTCTTTCTCACTCCTTTCTTTTGTGTCGCCCTCCCTTCTTCCTTCTCTTTCTCTCCTTGAGCTCACTCGGTGTAAATTTTTTAAAATGCTTCTGCCTCAGGATTAAGGTTGGACAGGGGTGTCTCTGTCCCAGAAATATGTTAAGATTAATCCAATTTGCAAGGGCATGTAGGAGCTGTAAATATTTTTGGGCATTAGAGAAGAAATTGACCCAAGCACACAAAGTAAAGGAACCAGGCAGAGGAATGGCCAAACAGCAGTGACCCCAGATGTCACTCCCTGGGCGCCAGGTGCAATTAGCCACCGGTGCCTCCCTTTTGGGGTGGGAAGTGGCAGGAGGTAGGAAATCTATTCTGGCATCAGGAGCAATAGAAATATTCTTTCTTCCTTTCCTCTACCCCGGGCCCATTTCTAACTACCAGTCTGTTGGAGTTTTTAGGGACCAATTAATAGTCAGAAGCTCCCCACACTGCTAATGTGCCTGTGCCTGGCTTAGATGACTGATTTCTACTTCTGAAGAAAGAGAAAACAGATGCTCACTATCCACTCCCCCACCCTCCATCCTCTAAATCTGTTAGAATATGTCAAGAGATTCATAGCTTTTTCTACACTTATACTCAAGCACATATGAATTGTTATGAGGTCTAGGGTTTATGAGTGGAAATGTCAAAATCCACAGGAGAGTTTCTAGAATATTCTCCTTCTTGCTTCCAATGTAGACAGAATAATTTAGAAATAAATGCATTGGTTTGTTACTAGATAATTTATTACTAGAAATGTATTATTATAGAGGAAAATATCTACAAAGTTTTCTTCTACTTGCCCCTTCTTGTGTTCTGGCAGGAATGGGGAACTCACTATCGCCAAAGGCAACTCAGTCATGTTGGTCCAGTTTTGTTCATTAGAAACACATTTTGAAATCAAATTAATACCTGATTCCCAATTGAACATATCTATTGCCCTTTTTCCTACCTTTTAGGGTTTTACACAAGACACCACACATTGCTACTTTGTAGTATACATCTGCTGGGTTTGCTTTTTTACTTGTTCATGTCTATCTAAGACCCTGACCCTTCTTCTTTTCGAATTATTCTTTATGATGTGATTCTTGGAGGGAGGCAGAGCCTTACCTGCCACCATGGAGGCTGAAGCGGACTGAGCATTCCTTCTATGCCTCCCCAGACAGCCCGCACATGGTCATGCAGCCAACTGGAAGCTCTGAGCACGATTTTTAATATGCAAGAAGAGGGAAGGGGCAGGCAGAGTCCAAGACTATATGAGGAAACACAGAAGGGTCCAGCAGAGGTGGCCACAGTGTGCAGCAGAGGCGGTATCCCAGCAGCACCCTAGCTGGATGGTCCTTATAGCGTAACTGAGGTCTGGCCTCTGTCGCCAGCCTCTCTTAGCTCATGTGTGCTTCCCCATCAAGCTTTCCAGTCTTCTGATGATCCTACAAGTGACCCAATAAACGCAACAAATTCCTTTTTTGACTAAGTTAGCCAGTTGGTTTCTGTTGTTAGCAATCATCAAGCCCTGACTGATATACTCTCTTTCAAATATTAGAAGATTGTTAAGTATTCTTGCTGACTTTTTGTTTCCCTACTTCCTCCAACACCTTTCTGGATGGTTCAGCTTCCTGTCCCTTCACAACCCTTATTGCTCACATATCGACATGCCCAGCTGTCTGCACACTCTGATAAAACAAGACTAGCACGGCTCTACTCTCTCCTTGTAGGTCTAGGTAGATACCTCTAGTAATACTAATGCTACCTAGCATTTGTAACCACATCACACGACTTGTACTGAGTCAAATAAAATCCCCCCAAGTTTTTTTCTACATATTATAGTTAAGCCATAGCTCCCTCATTCCAATGTGTGTGTGTGTGTGTGTGTTAACTTGAAGTCCTAGGTCATTAACACAGTCATAATTCTTCTGTCTTGGGAGAATCCCAAATTCTACAGCAGTTAGGTTCCTGCCCTTTTCTCTTGTGAATTAGTCCTCCTGCACACCCCGTTTGCCCATGGGTCAGTTTCTGAATGTTATGATATGTTTTGTGCAAGAGCATCCCATGAGTCCCTCATTCTACCCAGAGCTTTGAGAGAAGGCACACAACCCCCTCTGAGGACCCAAAATGCTAAAATAGGAACAAGTCTAACCCTCTTCGTGGTCTTACAGTGGCCTAAGCTAAAAGGAGTGGGGAGACCTGTGACCTGCTTGGCCAAGACTTTTGATCCCTCTCAGACTTCACTCTAAGAGGACAAAGCCATTTATAGGCACACATAGTCTGAAAACTTAATTATGGTCCGTAGCTTGAATCATTTCTGCAACCAACCCTTTTCTGTAAAGTGCTTACAAATAGAAAAATTGTCAGGGTCAAATTTTCTCTCATTGATTCCACCAAATAGGAAGGGAAGAATGAAGGTCTGGGTAATCCACAAACTAGAAAATTGATGCCTGATGAGAGCTGATGGTATCTTCTTAGAGGTCATGCAATGCCAACAGAATTGGCCTACTTTTGTTTTAAAACCTCCCATCCTGGAACCACAATTGCTACCACTTCGGTGGCAGAAGGAAGATGTTTATTCTTCACAAAGACTGCATGCATGCCTTCCAACCCTATACGTAATCTCCCAGGCCACCAAGGGGCCAGCCACATGGTGTCTGCAGATGCAGAGAGAGGCCAACGATTCTCATACCACGAATTCCTCCAGTGTCCTTCCAGCGTGAATAACAGAACTCTTCCCTTCAGGTCTACTTCGCTTCCTTCCAGTGGCAGAGAACCTGAGGCTCCATTGCTGACTGCCAACTTCCCGCCCAGACCTGACAGCAATTTGTAACTCAGCTTACATAGGCTCTCCTACTGTCTGCATTTTTGTTTGTAAAATGAGCAATTTGCTGTTGGTTGCTTGGCTCCTATGTGAAGTCAGCCGCAAGGGCAGCTCACCAAGGGGGACAGCTGGTCAGTGAACGCAGAAGTCGGATCCTCAGGCACATGGCCCGCGCCCGGCCCCCGCCTGGATGCTGTAAGTAGTTTTGTTACACAGAGTTACTCTCCAGAAGCCAAGTGCCAGTTCTCCATGTGTGGTATTTGCAGCGACAGAGAAATCAACCCAGAAGGAAGCGTTTTTTGTTGAGATGTTTGGGAGGTCTGGGCAAATGAAGTGGCCCGGGCAGCCGCCTTTCTCTGGAAAGACTGTCTTCTTTTGAGAGATCAGGCCTGGGAGTGGGAAAAAGGAGGTGGCAAAAATTTGTCCCAGCTCACACTCCAGAGGTGAAACAAACCAACCCACTTGTCAAGTGATAAAAACATGGTGAGGAAATAAAAAACCACAGCCGATGCTTATTGCCTCAACGGCTGCGACACTATCTCACCACTCATTTAGAACATATGTTCAACAGCAGCGTGAGGATTCGGGGACTCAACCGTGCTCTCTGCATACAGAAGGGAAGAGGTGAGAAACATTGCATGGGAGAGGCCATGTGACAAATCCTCCAGAAATTCTGAGACCCGCCTTCCCCTCCCTTCTTCCTCCCGATGCCATCACCACCATCTCTACCATATGCAAACTATTTTGTCATTGAGAACCAAAATAAACACATGTGGCTGTTCCAGCTACCTGTGTTCCACATTTGCAACGAGGGGGTAAAGCTAGATTACTCTCCTCCCTGACCCCCTCCCCCTACCTCCTCTGTCAAGGGGAAAAGGTGCAGACTCACACTCTTATCAAGCATTCAAACGATTTCATGGGAACACCACACTTTGTTCTATTCTGGCTTCCCTCACAAGGGGTTGGGGGCGGCACATCTTCAAACGCCTGCTGGCTTAAATGGTGACAGCTGCATGCAACTGGCTTGCTTACAGCCTGCCTGGTGCAATGAGAGATAACTGCAGGGTAGGACTTCAAAGACAGACCCACTGCAGTCATTCCAACAGCCTGGGGCTGCCGCCTCCAGTTGGTGGCTGCCTGCATGCAACAAGTACGCCAAGGGAAGCTAAAAAATTAGACCTTTCCCATAGGCGTTGTGAGATATGAGGCAAGGAGGCAAAAATGAGCCAGGAGAGGTGTTTAGGGCTTTCTACAAAGTTCTAAACGCATTTGTCCTAGACAAATGTTTGTGTCTTAGGTAGATAGTGAGAAGAACCAGCTCATAGCATGTCAGTTTGACTGACACTGTTATTTTTATAACAGATTATAAATCACATTTTAAAAGATGGAAATGAGCTAAAATTTTTATTTTGTGTGCGTGTATTTCTCTGATGTCACCTAAATTGCCCTTCTTTGCAGAAATCATTTATTAAAAGTTGGCTCTATGTTAAAATGTCTGGTGGCCTTTGATCTTCGACTAAGGAGCCGTTATAGGAGAAACTGTCACACAGAAGATTCAAGAGATGACTTGAAATCCTCGGTTCCTTGCGATGGGGAGCACAGATGGCTGTTTAAGGAACCACATTAAAGAGCCACCGTGAAAGGTAGTTATTTCCTGTCTTCTCCATCTGGCAGGTCCTAACGAAACGTACCCCGAGGAGCAGACTCTCTGTGACATTGTATAGACATATATGACTACTGATGGTTTAGGCGAGGCTATTCATTTTGGTAAATTGCCGCCCTCTGGCCCACCACCAGACTCAGCCTCCATTCTTCCTTTACGCATGTCGAAATCCTGATTGAACATGGGCAGGTTTACATAACCTTTCTAAGCTTTGGTCTTCTTGTCTGTGAAATGGGGATGAAAATATCTTCTAATAAGTGTAATAAGTTTGTTCTGCTTCAATTAGGTTGAGTTCGTTCTGCAGCTTAAAATTAAACTAATTAATAAACAAATTATGAGGTATTCATATGATGGCATATACAGAATTCAAATGACGAAGTATAAAATAACCAAAACTGTCTTAAAACACAGAGAAAACATTCCACAGTGATTGCTAAGCGAAAAAAAGTAAAGATTTTGAAGAATAAATGAGAAATCGACGTAAAATGATTAGTATGGTGTATCACATGAAACACTTGAGTCATCACTTTTATTTCTCCCTTGTCCCCAGATCAAACTCTATTTCCCTTATAAGGCCTTATCCAGTTGTCCCGTTCAGAAATAATCTCTCCTTATAGTTCCATACAGTCATCTTGCCCTTAGCACTTCTTACTGTATACCTTGAATTATACTAATTTATGTCATGTTTTGTATCACCTATAATAAAAAAATTCCCCTACTTGTTTTGCTTCAGTTAGCTGAAGTTGGCCCTGCAACTTGAAAGGGATCTTGACTAATAAATTATGGTATATTCATATAATGGAATATAATATAACCAAAAATGTCTTAAGACATAAGAAAAATGTTATATTGTAACAGTTAAGTGAAAAAAGTGACATGGAAAATTGTTAATACAGTATGTTTTCAAGCAACAAAACAGAACCTCCACTAAAAAAAATTATGTACACACACACACACACACATGCAAAACACTGCTAGGAAATACACTAAATAACAGTGGATATTATTCGGGCATACGTTTGTGGCTGATTTTCTATTGCTTCTCTTCATTTTTTTAAAATTTCCACATTTCTACTTATCAGGATAACAAAAAGTAATATGCTCTTTTTTAAAGGACAAATTGTGAGGTATGAACAGGGGGTGAAAAAGAAACAAGGGGTTAGGCAGGATTTCATGAGTTTCCAACTTCACCCAACAAACATTTTTAGAGCAACTACTCTATGAGGCTCTGATAAATATTATAGGAGAAAACAGATTTTAGACAGGTCCTGACCTCAAGAATCTTAATATTTAATTGGGGAGATGAGACATACAAATGGGAGTATGAATACAGGATAACGGCAGAGGAAAAGACCAGATGAGTGATTTCGACGGCAAGAGCTGCCTGTGGGAGTTCTGATGCGTCTGCCATGCTGGGGAGTAGCTTCACAAAGAGGCAGTCTTAAAGACCCCTTAAGCCACGACAGACTCCATGGCCGTCCCTGATTAAAGAAGTCAGGGACAGAATGATTAAACTGAATCCATATAATCTAACATTTTTATTTAAGTCATTGACTTCAAATGTTTTCCCCACTAAATTTTTTTCCAGAGTTGCTAGCAAGTAGCAAAATAGCTTGAGTGTGAATTCCATTAACTTTGGTTGACTTACAGTGAAATGCCAAAAAGGCAAGTAACAGAAGGGGAAAAAGAAGCAGACCTGAATATCCTCAACCAGATTTTTTTCCCTCACAGATCATTAAGAGTTATAAAATTTGATTTTTAAAATGCTAAAATATTTTCAATTCTAAGTAAATTTTATGGAAATTAAGCTTTTACTGTAATGTTTCTGAATAAAAAATTTATCTGATTTTTCTCAAGGCTAATAGAAATAATTTAATCCTCTACTTTGTCCTAGCCAAAAATATCTATAGTTTCTGCAAAACATCTTAGTGGAATTTAGTGTCAAGATATCCAAATTTACCTCTTATATATAGATTTAAAAAAAAAAAAAGTTTTACTTCGATGGAAATTTTATTCATGTCCAAAATATCTAGATTCTCCATTCTACTAATAATGGAAAACTTGATAATCTTAAACCATAGCAAGTCCAAAGAGTTAGTTATTCCTTCGTATCACATGTAGGAAGGGTGAGAAGAAAGAGGAATGGTATCTTAACGATCCTTTAAAAAGAAGCAATTGTATCAGTGCTATCAGAGGCGGTCACAGGGAAGCCGAACAAATATGCCGCTTGGTCAGAAACCTTACTTAACACAATCTACTCCACCAACTTAATAAAAGGTGACATTTAGGACAGAAATTCACTTTCAAGAAAGTAAGAGGCTGCTTTGGTCAAGGCCAGAACTTTTTGATACTTCCCACTAACTCTCAACACAGGGTTTGGGCTTTCAGATGCTTTCAGAAGGCTCTCCACATCAAAAAGTTCACTAAGGAAACATGTATTTTTGAGCTCTGGAGAAAACCCAACGCCAATGCTTAAATGAAGATGTTGACACCACCATTAGCAACAGCTTTTATCAGATTCTTAGATGTGATATCTGAAGGTGGTACAATAGATGAATTCTCATCTTCCTGTATAGTCAGAGGTCAACAATAACATTCCAATGCTAAATTCATCTCAGCCCACAGTGCCAAATGGGCATCAAACAGAGTCAGTCAGTCAGTCCATGGTGGCCAGTGCCTGTAGCAGCTGAATCCTGGCTGCAGTGCAGTGCTTGTCCAGCCCTTCTCCCTTCTCTGGGGCTTCCCTAAAAATCCTATTTCAAAGTCAAGGCCAGAGCCTGCCTAGCACCAGCCAGAAACTTGGGCAGATGCTAGAGGTATTTCAGCACAAGAGAGCATAGATTTACACAGCTTAATCTTATCACCCCTTGATTTACAGAACTGAAATTAAAGCCTCCAAGGCAGTTTTCTGAAAACATTTTTCAAGTCATTAAAAATATGCATAATATTATCAGTTACCATTTATAGCTTCTGTATTTCTAGTAACTGGCATTGTTGTTACTTCAGGCAAGCCAGAAAATAAGCATGCCAGGAACTGACATGGTGTGTTATGTCACCAAAACAAAAGCGCTCACACTGATAAATGTCAGGTTGGCTTCTTTGTGGGTTTCCCCCTTCCTTCTGCAAGCTTTAGCTTTTGTCTTCTTTTCCACTCTGTGTGAGGCACTGAGCAATGCAAGAAGCTGGAGTCTCTTTCAAAGGTATCTGCATTCTAAAGGTAGGAGGTTTATCAAATGGACACAACTTACGCAGATTCAAGAACTCTAACCGTTTCCTTTGTCTTAGATCCAGTAAATAGTAATGTTTTTAAATCATTGATATTCCTGGGAATCGTGTTCATCTGGCATATTCATCATATAGAGAGGAAAAATCAGGATCTTTTCTTGCCATTAAAGCCCTGGGTGGTCAGGACTGCTTCAAGGAGGGGACACAACGGAGACTTTCTCTCGTGGCAATGAATAAACAGAAATTGATGTTAGGCGGAAACATGAAAGCGGATGGAGAATGATGATAAAACTCTGAAAGACAAGGTTGCAGAAAGCCTCTTTCTTTAATTTTCCCACCTACCAATCTCTTCTTGCTCTTAGCATCTGTTCCTTTACTGGTTGATTTAGTACCATTATAGACAAAATAGAAAAAGGTATTCTCTGCTGGGGCCATTTTTTGTTGGTTTTTATCTTCCCTAAACCTAATGCACATTACTGCTTTTATAAAAGAGGAGCTAGTATTATTCTTGGGTTTACATATATGTAAGTGTGTGATTTGTCTATCTTTATTTCTGCTTTAGGTAGATGTCCGCATGTTGCCTGAAGTATAAGTGAATGTGCATACATGTTAGACATAAACAACTCCCCGCAGTGGTAAAGACTGCTAGACATTTACCCTAAAACTCTCTTTCTTTCTGGACACACAGCTAGAAACACTTTGGAGGAAAGTCACTCACTGACCAGAAGCACTAACCTTGGACTCTTACTTGACCAAGAAATTAACTGCTATTGTGTTTAAACCATAATCCACTTTTGGATCTACTTGTGACAGCAGTTTAGCTTAACTTAACAAAAACACTCACAGCCACATTGTATGTGAACACACACACACACACACACACACACACACACACACACACACACCCATCATGTATGTACAGTTATCTTCCAATAGTTTTTGAAAGTTAGAAAAATCTTTAGTGCTCTAAGGATCTATTACATTTGAAGACTATTTTCTAGTTGTCGAAGCACTTTCATGTATATTCTCTCATGTAATCTTTTGCAAGGCCGGTAATTACAGTTTACAGGTGAGAAAATTGGACTAAAATAGTGAAGTGGCTCTCATAAAGTCACACAGCCAATAAGAGAAGAAGTTTTAGGCCGGGCCTAGATGCAGACCTCTCTTTGCGGAAAGCCCTTGCCCCTGTTCTACACATCTTACCAAAGCTCAGGCTTCCCCGCCTGCAGACCTGCTTGGCCACCTCCACTGCAGTTAGAACTGACTGTTCTTTTGCGACCCACTTAGCCCTGTACATACATCCACTATGGGACTTCTCACATTGCATTACACTTATTTATTTACACGGACTCTAAGGGTCCTGAATAAATGAGGCAGATCTTATTGCTTCTTAGACCTATCACAATATGTGACTCCCAGTCCAACTGCCAATACACCAAAATGGTAACTTACATAGCTCCAAAAGTATGAGAACAATTTGAAAGGAGGCTTATAATGGTGCAAAAGCAATGTTTCCTTTGATAGAATTTAAGCATGATTAACAAGCCCAACAAATTTTTTGGAAGTTACATATGAATCAACTAGGCCTTCCTAATTTTGAAAGCTAACTGGAACACAGAATTGCTTTCATTTGTTTAGACGAAGTCAGTGTTCAACATGAGAATGATGTGACTTAGTTCTAAATAATCCCAAAATACAACTCTGTAAGTGACATTAACATAAACATACAAACACATCTCGCCATATATTAAGGAGGAGAAAAAGACATTATCTCTGTTCTGTCCATTTTTTTTAATCTCATTCTTTTAATGTGTTTATTTCTGCTAAAGGAGCCAAGTGAAGATAATATTGAATGCTTCAGATGGACCCACAACCTGCACAAATCAGGAACAATGCCATTAACCTAGTGTCCGCTTGATTTTAAGTAAAGCACTTTGGACCTTGAGAGCTTGCGTGGAGGTTCTAGCAGGGGAGCGCAGCTACTCGTATACCCTAACGGAAGAACGGTCCTCTCTCCTCGGGGAAGGTCGTCCTCTTCGACCGAGAGCGCAGCTTTGGGAGGGACGCGCATGGAGCGGTGAGGGAGGAAGGGTATACCCACCTAGCCAGCCAGATCAGCCGAATCAACTCTGGCGCTCAATGAGGTGACACATGTCCTCAGCCAGATCGCCCTCACATCTAAAGTAAGGCACTGTGAGGTAGAGACGCATTACATACAGCTCCATGAGCCATGCAAGCATCCGGACTTAAATCTTGTAGGTTTCAATCCTGGCAGCAAAATGATCAGAAATGGCTCTCACCTCCTTCTACCAGAGATCTAAGACTTCTTAGTAATGCTCCAGCTTCATGAAGGCAGATAAAGGCGGAGGAAGGATACCCTTCTGCTGGAACGGCATGGGGAATTCTAAAAAAGACCCACCATTTGTCATTCCCAGGAATAAAACTGGGAAGGATGAACAGAACTCTTGCCAATGTTAGTTTTCTAGAACATGCCTTAGGCACAGTTAGTGGGGAAGAAAGAGGGGAGGGAATCAACTGGTGAGCATTCCTGGCTGAAAGACAAGATTCCAATAAGCTGTTTAGCCTTTGGTTTCAGCGTTCCCAAACATCATAAAGATTTCAGCTCTTGTAAAAGGAGAGCCAATTGTTTACAATAGACTATTCTGGAGGGAGTGGGTGTGTCTCATGAGGCAAATATTTGCCCATAGGAGGTAATAAAATTGAATTAAGCTCCTACCCCATTGCTGTACGTGGTCATCAATGTGATTAGCTCACTCATCTATTTTCAGATCCTGTCAGGCACAAACATTGACAAGAACCTGGCATTTCTCCTTAAGAATATATCATCGACCTTTCAAGTCTGTAATCTTGTTCATCAGAGCGGATGGCAGGGGTTTATGCAGAATAGTTTGCACACCTCTTTGATTTCAACCCCCAGAGAACCCAAACACGCATCCCACCCAATCCTGTTTTATTTTCGCCATATCCTGTGTTGTTGAATGGGCCTCTTATAAAAATGCAATGTAACCCCCCCCCACCTCCAGTTTTTTTCTGATGTTCTAAACAAATCTTACATCAGTTTGGTAAAATGTGCAGTTCTCTTACATTCCTCAGGCAGACTTTAAAGGTCACAGTTCTAAAGAATTGAGGAAATCTGTATGGACAAGGTCCCACATGGCTGAAAACAAGAAAGCCATTTATCCAATAGATAAGAGCTGTACAGGCAAACTCATACTCCAGAAAACGGTGGATAGAGGTGGGTGGGAGTGTACAGATCTGGAATTTTCATAATCAATCACCCTCTACTTATATCTTTTAATTAAACCTCCTAGTTAAAAAAAAAAAAAAAAAAAGAGCACTGATCAACAGCAGTCTTTCTTTATCACAGCACCAGTGAAATGGAACCAGAGAACTGTTAGACAGCCACTCCGGAGGAACCACAAGGACAGTGGAAGAGCTGGAAAATGAAACAGGATCAGAGTTTGCTTGTCCACATCGGAGCTAAATCAGGCCATTAAAACTCCCCTTAGCATTTTCAACTGTGCACTTTAACTGTTGAGCTCAGCCTCTTCTCATCTCAGTATCTCCGAGCATCATCATGTGAAATCATTTTCTCCTTTCATAAACATTCATGAAACAATGTTTCTCATAAACATCCCTGCTTTACCTCTAGATTATCTTTCAAGTCAGTTCAGGTGCTAACAAGAATCCAAACCACTCTTTGTATGGGGTTGAATGATCTGCACAATCCAAAGAAAGACACCAAAGAAGCACTCAGGTCCGTTGCTATAAAACTAATAAATAGGGCAATAAACACAGAATACATTCCAGAGAAAGCCTGTGCTCAGGGGTTAGATGCATGACTCAAAGCAGCAGGCTCCCAGTATCAAGAGTGGTCCGAAGATTGGGGTGTGAGGCTCGGAAAGGGATTACATGTCATAAGAAAAAGGAAATTACGTTGATAATGATTCCCGGAGTCGCTGCCAGCAACTGCAGCCAACTTGCCTGCAGCTTCATCAAAATGTGCCAAACGTAGGTCCAATGCTGTCAGGATTAAGAACACTCTCCACGCAGATCAAAGAAAGACCCTCAGAATAACTTTTTTTTTTTATTCAATACAAATATTGTCCCCCAAATAAGAGATCTCCAGACTCCTAGACATATATTAGAACAATTTTCCAGGTTACTGTTTTAATAGGAACCTGGGGCTAATCCGTAATAGCCCCTGATACTCATTCATTCATTCATTCATTCATTCATTGACTGCATTTGTTGGGCACTTTACAGTGTACAATGTATTTTGCTATTTCTGTGCAGGGTCCAAAGTTGAGAGGCAGTATAGCCACACATTTAAAAACATAGGCTGTGGCAGAATTCAGATCTTCAGCTGGTCACTTACTAGATGTGTTGTTTAAGCCACATCTGTCTCACAGGGTTGTTGTAAAGATGAAACGGTAACATGTGTAAAACACTTGGCAGAGCGCCTGGCACCCAGAAGTGCCCAGTCCATGTCAGCCATTACGTAAAACCGAAATGTCTGGAGCATAGGCAACGTTTCTGAAGAAGAAAAAATAATAGGGTATTCAACTGATTCTGAACACTCGAACATTCCCTCTTCACACACACACAGGCACACACACACACACACACTATACTCATAGAACTCTCAAACTTGATTCAAGTAAATATTTGGAATTAAATTTATTTACACTTTTTTTTTTTTTCTTAAACTGGGAGAGGAGGAAGCGGGGAGAGAGGTTGTGTGGGGCCCACCGTGGACTGGCATTTAAAACCCAACAAATCCCATATTGTCTGTGCAAAATGAAACTGCTGCTGGCATCTCCAGGAGAGTGTTTACTTGCCTCTAAATTACTCCATTGTCCATCCAAGGAGAAAGTTAACCAGCTATCAAAGGGAAAACAGAGGACGAGAAAATAGCCGTGTGTTACAACAGAGAGGATCCTTACACTCCTGGTGTCCTGAGACAACTAGGAGCCAGTGGCTCTGTCCAGTGAAGAACCCTCTCAGCAAACCTTTAAACTGTCTGAGCTGTGTCCCGGCACAGCTACCTGTAAAGCCTTTTGCTGAAGTGATGGACTTGTCTTTTGCAACCAGTTAGCACCTGCTCTCAAAACTTGATCCCTCCTTGATTTGTTTCAAGTGGAGCCAGGGGATAAGGACTTAATTAGCAGTGCTCTATCTCTTCTGATCAGTTCCATCCAGCTTCCCCCCAGGGCCCCAGATTTGTCTCTATTTGGAATTCCCATGCTTGCTGGGCGGCTGGATCTGGCAGAGGAGTCCCCATGCGTAGCCTGGGAGGGAGTCCCTTTGGTGGCGGAGCGGGCAGCCCGCGGAGGTGAGTAGGGGACTCAGGCTGCTCGAGGCAGACACGGGACCGGACCGACCATCGAGGCCTCGTGAAGTAAGAAGGTGAATGGAGGCGCGGGGTCACCCTCATCCACTGGAGCAAGAGAAGCGCAGACCCCTTATGTTTGCAAGTGGCCCTCAGGCTGCTGAAGGAGGCCTTTTTTTATTTTTTTGTTTTTGGGGTTTTTTGTTTTGTTTTGTTTTGCTTTGCTTTGCTTTTCACGAAGGGAAAACGCCTCCTGCTCTATACCAGCTTGAAGCCAAACTAACATGTTTTGGCAACCATTATTTGGTAATTAGGGCCTCAGCTCACTGAAAGCATTCTTCCATGCAAAATAAGCCTTGAAAAGAAAACACTAAACCACATCTGAGTGGAAATATAGGAAGTGAACAAAGGGGTGACAGAACAGTGAGAGTCAGAAAGGGAGGGAGGCGAGAGGACTCGGGGCCGGCACGTTGCGTAGAGACTCTGCAAGGACGGGCGGTTGGTTGTTTCCACAGCCCTAACTCCAACTCTGGCCCAGTCCAGGGCCGGCCCGCGGCCAGGCACGGGGCCCTGTGTGTCCGCGGGGCGAGCCTTTCATTGGCTTTCAGAGAAGCTCTGGCGCCGCATTTAAGTAAAGGAGAAAGGAGCAATGGAGAGTTGGCTGAGATGGTGCTGTCCCAGTGGGCTTGCATCTCCTTCTCACCTCAGCCTCCCAAAGGATGTGCACCGGAGAGAATGTCTGGGGCACCCCCAGACTGACTCATCCTCAGGGGCTGGTAGCTCTTCTCTCCTGTTCAGCTTGGCCTCCCGCCATTTGAGGAGAGGCTACGGCATGCAAAGAGAGACTCCCCTTCCCACTAGTCCAGGGCACCCACATTCTTTGTCGAAGAAAGGGGCCAGTCCAGCCGAATATACTCCTTACTGGTGCAATTTGACAGAAATAAAGGGAGGTTATGACACATGCCACACTGTTTCAGATCAATGTGCATTGTCTCCAGCTTATTGAGATGTCAGCAACACACATGTTGCTACATGCTATAGTCTTCTCTCTTAGATGGAGTGCATTCTTTCTTTCCTTCCTCTACCCAACTCCCCAGTTTGGGGGTGAAAAACTTAAGAGTGAGATTTTGAAGGCAGGAAACCGTACCCAGCCAACCCTTGCACACAATAACACGCCCTCACAGTGGAGTGAGCAGGCCTCATCCTCAAGTGCAGCTGCCATAGAGGGTAACAGAGTGAGGGCGGGGATGTGGGGTCTAACCTCCTGACAACCCAAAGTATCATCTGAAATTACACCAGAAGAAGCATAAATGGATTTCATTGGTGGCTCTGATATTACCAGAGAGGTTATTTGTTAGCCTATCAATGGGCAAATAATCCATGAACACCGTTTGGTTTAATTTTATAACTGTAAATTACATTTCCCTCACTATTAGGTTAATTTTCTGATGATTTTTCTAATAATGCTGCACATTAGCATAGGAATTTGTTAATCCTGGATTGCTTGTACATAGCCATTGGTTGAACCATTTTTAGTTTAATCACAGAGATTTGTCCATTTCTACGTGACCTGTTTCTGTATAATCATCCATTTGAGAAATATGATTGTTATTGCAATGCCATTTCTCAATTTAGTTTTTATGATATAGATACAGCGTTAGCATTTTAAAATCAAAGTATTATCTATTCTGGTTAGCATATCAAATTTAAAGTTTCTAGTGGTCATAGACTAAGATGTTTAAATTAAATGTAAATAATATCTGGCATACCATCTTATAAATCTAATGTGTTCTATAATTTTACATAAATCATATCCTCACTTATGTTTAAATAAATGAAATCAGAATATCATCGACTTTTTTTTTCACTTGCGTATTATCCTTTCAACTTACCTACACATAGGATGGCAAGGTAAACTAAACTATGCAGGCTTGGAAGAAAAGTCTAGTTAGCTTGGCACTGGCTTTGCTAACTCTGTCTTTCTTTCTCTGGGCCCATTTTGCTGTCTTAATGCCCACAATCTGAAAAAAGTTATAGAAGCTTGATAGTATGCCTGCACATTTTGGCTTGACTTTTTTTGAAAGTTTTAGAAAGAGTTCTGCCTGCAATTGACTTTGCACCCCGAAAAAGAGTAAAGTATATAACATTTTCCTTCTGTGCACTTAATAGGAAAAAAAAATTATTTCCGCTGTTGAGATCTCAAGGTTCTAAAAGGGTTAGTGTCTTTTAAATGAGGCTATGAGGACTCCATCCAGTAAGCCAGTGACCTGCATTCACAAAGGTGTATTCTACTCACATAGATGCAGTTGGCTCTTGGAAGGCAATGTGTATTTATTGCCGGGAGTAATAGGAAGAACACATGATAGCTCTAAGAATTTGCTACATATGTGTTTCAGTATAAATTCCCATTGCCTTTAAAGATGGCAGCCAGAATAGTATGGCAGAATGCTACTCCACCCTTGGTGTTTCTACCTCAGCAGAAACAAAGGCTCATTTTTGCCCATATTTGAAAGGATCATGGGAGTCAAATAGATAGCATAGATTGCTTTCAGTATAATTTTTTAAATCAGTTATTCTTTGGATCACCAAAAGCCGTGTAAATTCATATTGAATATTATAGGAACTAAATAAATAATTGTAAAATGAATAGATGAACATTAGCGTCTGACAGACCTCACATACATAACTTCTAAATCAAGCTTTTGAGGTTCTAGATGTTTGCTGGTGCATGACTCCTCTCCCTGTATCCCTGAATGACACCCTAGTATATTCACCCTTAAATAATTCAAGAAATGAGTTTGAAGGAAAATGTCCCTAAGCTGATTCTCCATATTAATTGGTTTAAATGCAGTCAGAGTTGGGTTGCTGTTTCCTTAACATGCTTGTTGTGGGTTACCTGCTGGGATTTTCCTCTTTGTCCACATCTTATAATTAAGAAGATTACTATGATAACACATAGATGGTGTCATTTGTCTTTAGCACTCCCTTACCTTATGTTCTTCCTTGCCTGAAGTCACTAAGCTTCAGGAGGACACTGTCAAACACTTTGCTAATGAGGTATTATAGTTATATATGAGGTTAATGAAAGGCCACAACAGTTTTAAAAATTAAGCTAAATTAAGGAAAGAAGGATGAATTCCAGATACATCCAGTGAGGCATGGTGGGGAAGTGAGCAGTCATTGCCATCTTGTAAAACTGTCTGAAATGTAGTCAAGCAAGAACTCGGCAAAGAAGACTCGGACTCAGAAAAGTGTCTAATTAGAGCTGTGATGGAATTTAACGCCCAAGATTGGGAGCTGAATTCTTGTCTATAGGAAGGACTCCTAGGACAAAATAGGGATTCATGTGGATCTCTTGAGAAACTGTAACCACTGTGCTTTGTCCTGGGAGAAGCAGATTTTGCCGAACTTGGGAAAATCATTTAACCTCTGTGTTTTGGTGTCTGAATCCATAAAGAATAACAATTCTGTAACCCTTTCCAGAAACATGAGAATGATAAGTGAGCTGTCGTGAAAGGGCCTGCAATGCCTCAGAGAGAGCTTCGGCATGAGGTTATTTCTTTGATTGGGGTTATTTGTTTGATCAGAAGGCGAGATTATTATTTCTTTGATTAGAATTCATATGTATGAAAAACCAAAACTACATTCTAGTGTTGTTCAAAGAGATTTGTGCAGTTAGTGTGCTAGAGTAGTATTTTACACTCTTTATTCACTAAAAATAACTTCTTTCATAGTGACTCCATAGTGTCTGTATGCGCTACCCAAGCTGGTCAGAAGCTAGGCGGTCTCCGGCTCCTAAAAGCAAGGGTTTGTCTCTGTCTGTATGTGGGAACAGCAGCGTTTTAATTCTCTACACAGAGTTTGAGAGTTGTCTCCTTTATTTCCTGTTGACTCAGCTATCTTCTTCCCACATTTGGGGGTTTGTGGTAAATGAGGAATTTGTATTTGGCCACTGGAAACAAGGCCTTTGAATAAGCTTAGAATCATGTGGACCCTGTGATTTTTCTAAATGATCTGAAATTCTCCTTTTCTCGTAGATTCACTAACATTAATAAGAATTATATATGCATCTGCTAGAAACGGAAACCTCAGTGATAGGAGAAGGCTTAATGAAATACTATGTAAAACAGCTTTAAGATTCCTCACTTCCTTGAAATTCTTTCGAAAACAAATCAGCCCTTGTGAATGATGCACAAAGACTTGTTTTGTTTCTACAACTTTCCTCTCTTTTGACAGGCAATAGGCCTCCACAAGGGAAGAAATACTTAAATTCATAACGATAAAAATAGAAGTTGTCTATGAAAATCCAAGTGTACACTGCAAAAGAACTTGACGTACATTTGACCCAATTCATTTAATAATTGTGAAGGATTTTACAAATACTTTTCTATTTCTCTTTCCTTATTCCTTATGCAGCTGCTCCCTACATTCTTTAAAATTATGTAAATGTTTACAATTTTTATTTGAAACATCCTGAATTGAAAGAATTAACTCATTTTAATCATTTGCCATAATTTTCTTATTTTTAAAAACATTTTAACCATTTTTTAAGTATGTAGTTTAGTATTGTGCAACCATTACCACTATCCATCTCCAGAATACCATTTTCTTTTAAATATCAAAATTTAAAACTACCATCTCAAAGGATTGTTCTCACTCCCAGTACAAAACTGGAAATTACTGGATCTTACTACATGGGTCTGGTTTGAGGTGACTGGAGTTTGGGACCCACTGGCAGAGGTCTATCTTGAGCAGAAGGAAGAGGCAGACATGTGGGCAGACACAGCCAAGTCTCTACATAGCAGATAAGTAGGAAGTGTTAAGTTTGAGTGACAGAGTGGACTGTAATGGGAGAATAAATGATGAAACCAGTGGCAAAAATCTCTAGGGAGACAGAGAACAAGGGAAAAGGTGCAGCAGGATCAAGAAGTTCAGAAGACAGGTCTTCAGTGAGTAAGCATCCAGGGGTCCTTCTGAGGTTCATTCTTTGTTTAGCTGCAGGAAAAGGGTAACTTTAAGGTGATGTTTCCTTATTTATTTTTCTTCTTCACTCTTTTGACCCCATTTTCCCCTGCTATGTTTTCTAGGGAAGGAATTAATTCCTTTCCCACCAGTCATGATTCTACATTTCATCCTGTTCAAAGTATTTAGAAACAGAGCATTTGGGGTTAGAAGAACTGGTACCTCAATTTTGCTAGTGAAGACAGCACCCTTCTTTCTGCCTTCTCTCCCCAACCCCGTTAAACTTATATTTTTGCTCCTGTTATTATACATTGGAGTTTTATGATTGCCGTTGATTGATAACTGGAAAAGGAGACAGCAGTTTCAGTGCGGGCTTGGCCAGAAGCGTGTAAAGGGGATGGTATAGTGGCCTTTCCCAATTTTTTCCATGAAGAGGATAACCAGAAGTTTATAAAACTGTGAGATCATAGGCTTAGGAGCTCAGTGATCAAATGTGACCCAGCATTATGGAGAAAGCTTTTCTCTCGGCCTTCGCACAGGAGCTAGCATCACTTTGATATCCCAAAGGTGGAAAACGCCATGGCTTTGTCATGGGCATTGCTGTTCTCATCATGAGTGGTGACAGAAACACTCTTCAAAATGGCTTTGTGGTCAGCAGACATGGACACTTTGGAGCCAAAGGCAGAGAAGAGTGAAGTAGGAATCATGTGGTACAAGTAAGGCAACCCCTGGGGATTTTCACAAGTAACCCATGGACAGCTGGAGAAAGGACTGGAAACCTGCTATCACAAGGATGGAAGCTTTGAACTAACTGATATATAATTACGACTCTAAAAATATTTACATTATTTATTCCTAGATTTCGTCTGCCAAATGGCAAATCCCCTAATCACTGTCTAAAATATGAAACTTAATATTCTATGGGACAATATCTCAACAAAGATACTCCAGTCAGAAGTATCAAGATTTGCAAGCAAAGATATAAGACTCTATTATTTTAAAGTGGCAAAGATGCTACAAAATTTCAATTCAGTGCAGGACTCACAAAAGGTAATTCATTCAACTGAGAAATATATTCTGAGATCCAATTATGAGCCAGGCTCTTAGGGTAAAACTATAAAACAGGGTTTATTCTTTCAACTCAGAGACACAAAATTGAGAATTATCTGTGTTAGGATGTGAGCTAATAGGGCCAGAAGAGAGGAGACCTGGAGAAATCATCCACGTTTAAGGACTGTGCAGAGGAAGAGTCTCCACAGGGACACAAGTGCAGTTAAAGAGTGTCCTTCACACCCTGGCTTCAGATTCCCTCTGCACTTCGTCTTCCCAATGAGGGCACTTGGGGCATCCAGATATCTTCCATGCATGTAGAGGGGGCTGGGCAGGCTTCCCTCTACTTAAACATGGCATTTTTTCCTTGACCATGACCGTTCCATACTACCAGGACCACTGCACCAGGTAACAGTCTTCTTTCAGAATCCCCATTGAGAAGGATTACACAAATTCTTTCAGCTCCAGGATTCATAATTTCCCCCAAAGACTTCCATCCTTTCTCCCTCCACCCCTACTCCATTCAAGTTTCCATCCATACTCATCTCAACTCCCCGGTGTTTCTCTGCCTTTTTCATCGGGTCGTGCACCCCAGCCCAGGATAGGTTTCTGTTTTGCTTTGTTTTGCTTTGTCTTGTTCCCTCTGGTAATGACAGGAAACCACCATACATGACGATGTATCATTCGTCTTCCCGGCTCTATGGTTATCTTTATCAACTGTGCTCTAGTTCTCTATTTTGTTTCTTTGGAACCCACAAATCCTCTCTTCTCTCAACAAAGCCTGGCTCTTGCAAATGAAAATCTTGGCTTTCATATCTATTTTCCCTGAAATGAGCTTCAACAGCCTATTTTGGAGAAGCTCAAGACTGACTCCTTTGTTCTTGGCTGGTTATTATGGCCCTCCCCATGAAGCAAAGGACGCCTTTGTCTTCAACGGATGGCAGCAGGAATTACTGGGAAAGAAAAATACATCCAATAATATTTTTGAATATCGTCCTGTTATCGAAGAACATCAGGCAGCAGCTGAGGCTGGCAACCCTAAATTTGTAGCAGCAGTAACCTCACAGTTGCATGATTTTCTCCAGCAACACTCAGAAGACTGAGTTTAAGTAGGCGGTTGGACGCATCCAGGCCAGGTGTTAAGAGGCGAGTTCATTGAAAAGACAAAGGACAAATAGAGTTGAGACTATTGACAAGACAGTGATTACTGGATAATGGAAAAAGCAAAGTGAGAAAAGGGCCAACGGAAACATAAAGGGCAGGGAACTAGATGTTTTCAAAAATTTGAAGATAAATTGATTGGGAAGTAACTGAACAGGAGAGAATGATGTTCTTGAATTTGTGATTTTAGAGATTGAACCATTTATGGAAGTTCAATTCAGATGGGGTCAAGCTCAAGTGTGTGAAAAAAAACCTTGCTGCTCTCCAAATTAGGTTATGAATACGAGAGTCACCCAAAACCTAGTGCATCATTCCTCTTGCATTCCTGTTAGAATTCCCCTGCAAACTACCCTGGGTAGTCGCTGCCAGCAGGAAAGGGCTGTGCCACAGGCTTCCCAGCCCCTGGCCTTCTCACGACTCCCCACCAGAACACCTTGTCCTCGCTGTGGAAAGGGCTCTTTAAAACAAAGCCAGGGAAAGAGTAAATAAAATGTTGGCAACACTGACGTCAGCCCTCACGGGTCTCACACACCACATCTCCACCACTGACCTTATAGAAAACAATTCGAAGACACATGTAACAATGGATATTTATAAAGCATTTTATAATTTACAAAATTGTTTCCTTTATCTGTTTTTAGCTCTCATATCATTATTATACGTATTTTGCAGATGAAGGAAATGGAAGTTCAGCGAGGTTAATCCAAGTTCACAAAGCTAGTTTATCCACTTTGTCACTCATATTTGGTCAGGTACTGTCTCCTTCTCAGACTCGCCTCGCCATACCCTCAACCATACCCCGCAGCTCATCTCATCCCTGAGCTACCACTTCATCTGTACATACTCTATAGGCACCTCTTTCTAGTTGACTTACAGTATTCTATTGTGAAATAGATTTTATCATTTAATTCTCACGACATCTATCAATGATGTCTTAACTCACCTATTGTGCACCATCACAGAAAGCCCAGCACGTAGTACAGAGTGTGGCTCCTGACAATCCCTCAGAAAGGGTTCTTCAGTAAAAAAGTGGGAAGAATACAGAAACTAAAGAACGTCTGTGAATAACCAGTGCTTTCTCCAGTCTATTTGCTGACAACCCTAAAGCTGCTGGGGTTTTCCAGTCTGTGGGTTCACAAATCGATTTGTAAAAAGGAAAGACCTGAGGGCTTGGATTGACCTGCCCAGGTACATGGCAGATAATACTCCAGGGAGACTGGCATTTAGGAAATGGAGGTTTCATAGGCAGATAATTTCTCCTGGACCTTTGGGTTTAAGGAAGAAAAGGGCAGGAAGGAGAACAGCATTTTTACAGATTTGTATATAAAGATCTTCTTGTAAAACTAGACTTCAAAGGGAGAGAGAATATCATTCCTTTCCAAGGAATTTCATTAATTATCACAACATCTCTGCAAGGGAAGCACGTTCGAAGGAATATTTCTCCAACAAGGAAACTGAGTGTGAAATGGTTTGATTACCAGAAAACTAGAAAAAAATACAACCCAGTGTATTCCCAGACTCCTAAAGTGCCAGGCCATTCAGCCACTCACTAAAGTAGCATTTATGGAGACCCTGTGTTATGCCGGGCACCACGCCAGGAGCCAGGAAATACAACCCCTGATCTAGAGGATTTCATACAGCACCTGATCACTACTGAAGTTTGCAAATAATCTAAACAGCAAACAAATATCTGTGACACACTGTGCTAAGTACAGGATAGAAGTATGAACAAAGAGCAAAGGGATCACAGAGAGGAGAGTGATTACTTTTGCCTGGAAGATTAAAAAAGTCTTTTAACTGAAATCGTTAGTTCATGACAAGAGTTTGAGAGCCGGCATTAACAAAGTTCGGGATTAGTACTTTGAATGAAGCTGTTAAGTGAGGACAAGTCCTCCCTCCACAGTAGTATGTTTTCATAATCTTACAGAATTATCTTACAGAACCAGTTATCCATGCCCTCACTCCACCAGCAATGAAAATGGACTATGCAGGGAGTTGTCATAATCTCTAATATTTATTCAGTACTCACCATTTACTATGGTAGTGTTGCTGCATGCATTATTTCATTAATTCTCATGACATTTATTAGTAAAAAGTATTCGTAACCCCATTTTATAGATGAAGGAGTTTAGAGGGATTAAGTAACTTGCCCAAGAATTCATATTGAGACAGGTTACTGTTATTTTGAGAAGAACAGCCTCAAAATAATAATTTGAATTAATGAGGCTGATTAATTGTTTTGGTCACATGTATATTGAGTTACACAAATTAGCATTTATTTCGTGGCTCAAAATTAACAGCATTAATTTAATTAAATAAAATTAACATTGACCTATCACGTTAAATACTTCCTTCTCTCTCAGCAACACCTTCCCCCAAAAAACCCACCGAATATAAATGAAAGTAAAATAACTACTCGCATGTCATATTACGGGCTATGTCACTGAGACATGGACAATTGTCCTACAAGTTCAGAACACATTTCATCTAAGCATTAATGGTGAGTTATATTTAAAGAGGTAGCATTTTTTTTAAGCTTCAGTTCAAAATATCCTTGACTGGGTGTGTTAAACCAAAGCAACTAATTAGAGATGTCTTAGAGTAATACCTTTCTTTGTCACTTAATATCCTCTAACCACGAAAATCCAGAGGTTTTTACCTCTACCACAGAAACCTCACTTACAAGGGCAGAATAATCACTCTGTAGGCTTATAGCCTCTTGAGCTCACACAATGGGAACTTTAGGATTTGTTTCCACTATTCCCACAATGGAAAATTCCTAATTACCTCACTCTTCCAGCGAAGTTAAGTGGAATCCCACAAAAAATATCCATTTCGAGAAAGATGATTGCTGATGAATAATTGTTAATATAACCATCAGTATAGAGTCAATATTGCTGGCATTTAAATGCTCAGTTTTTAGCCTCAAACTGCCTGAGTTTGAATCCCATTGCCTCAACTTATAAGTATGTGACATTGGGTTAACTATTGAAATTTGCTAAATCTAACTTGCCTCATTTATAAAATACAGATGATAACTGGTAGAGACTACAAGACGGGTTTATTTTAGTAAGATCTCAAAGAAGCCTGAACATCTATAAATAAAATACTAGTGCCAGTGCTGAAACTATTTCTCCTCTTTTCCCATGGTACTGGAATAATAGCTGAGTACATGACTGCTCAGCTAGGTGAGGCTAAATTTTTTGGTCTGCCTTGGAACCAGGTGTAGCCAAGACTAAATTATCTCTAATGGAATGTGAATTGAAATTAGTCACTTCTGGGTTAGGATGTGAGGATACTGGAAGAGCACTCCTCCGTACTTTGTTTCCCCTTCCTCCTGCCAGAAAATGATAACAACTACATCAATCATGAGGAATCACCCACCATCCTGGGTCCCTGAATGACTATATGGAACAGAGGCATATATCTACTGGATTTAGGAGACAAATTGACTTCTATCATGTGTGAGTCATTACATTTTGAGTTCTTACTCAGTAATAGTATCTAAATCACAAAATAGTTCTAAGGATTGAAAAGGATAATGCACATGCTGTTAGCACATAACATTACTAAGCATCAGCTATTAATGTGAGAGGTTAGTGTAGTGGCTATGCTACCTAAGAACCTGTTTAAACTGAGAGATATTTTGTAATAGGGAGAGAAAGAAATGAGAAATCTCCTTCCTATTCAGGATCTGTCTGAGAAGCCTGAAGGCAAAGCTAAGAATTCTTTAGTTATCACCGTGATGCCAGTTCCTGTTTCTGGGGAAAGCAAGCTACTGCAAAGCTTTAAGTCCAGTTACTCAGAAGCCCTCATTTGACCCAGAAAACCTTGAGCCAGATTACAGAAGGCACAAGGTCAAATAGATAAGAATCTGAAAGCCAAACAGAAGTCTCTCATTAATGCTAACAATTTGCCCTTTACAGCTTCAGTTTGATTACTAGTTGACAGTCAAATTAACTATAGTTCATTTCCTAGTACAGCCAACTTACAATTATAAATAATAATGAAGGGAAGTAATGGCACTTGTGATTGAAAACAATAAGTACTGCAAGTCATTTTATTTGGCTTTGGAATTGTGTGCATGTAGAGTATACGTGCATAGTCACCCTCCCAAAAGAATTGAGAACATTTAGTCCATATCTCTTTTTTGTTGTTGATTATCTATTCCCATGGTTAACTTTACACAGAATCATTTGCTTCTTTACTAGTACAATTACATAAAACCATTTCTGGACCAGTATTTTATTTAAAGTTCTACTTTTTAAAAAATCTTATCTAACGCATCAAGTCTCTGGAAAATGTTATATATATGCCCTGCAGCACAAAATAAGCTCTGCAGTAATTGTGGCAAAAATATAGTGTTCAGTATGCTGTGTTGTCCATCTATTTCTCTCTACTCCACCCACTCCCCCAAACCCCCACTCCCCTTTGTAAAAGGGACATCAATCTAGAGACTTGACATTCTTTAATAAACCATTTTTCAGTTTGGTTGTTTTATTTATAGGAGCTTCATTTTAGTGGGTTCCTCAGGAAGAAAAGTATTTGAGAACTACAGGAGACCACTTGTTTCCTAACCTTTTGACCCATATTGAATGTCTGGTTTTCTCGAGGCCCTTTCTATTATCAATGGGCAGGACCACAGTACAGAGGGGTTAATTAGGCCTGGGAAGAAAAAAAATAACTTGCACTCCACAGCTACTGATAAGAAAGCAGCAGCATCACCTCCTAAATCAGTTCCTAGAAACTCAAAGAAAGTTGGGCTAGTAAACATTTATTCAATATGTTTCCCTTCCATTTAACTGTCTCCCAAACCCTCACATTCTGATGGTGTTAAAAGCAATCTAGCAACATCCAATAAAGATGAAGGTGTACACTCCTAAGAAACTAGCAATTCCACTTTTAGATATACACCATGGATTAGTATGCACATATACTCACAAGCACATGTACAGATGTATGTTCACTACAGAATTCTTTAAGAAAACTGGATATAGCCAAAAGGTCTACCAACAAGAGAATGAAAAAAATAAATCCATGCAATATAAGTCTGTACTGCAGTAAAATCTATCCATTTTGATTTATAAAGATGAATACGTATAAATATAAAAACATAATATTAAATGAAAAAAGTCAGTAGTAAACTTATGTGTTCTAATATACCATTTATATAAAAAATAAAATGTACAAATCAAAACTAAGTATTATTTATGGACATATATATAGACACATATAGTTATAGCAACAGCTATATATACATTTAAAAACTTATCTTGGAATAATTAAAGCTCAAATTCAGAATAGTGGTTATTTATTTCAGACGGAGATGAGAAAGTAGGAAAAGATTGAGCTCAGGGAGGGTCCTGAGTAACTCAAACAATCTCTAATATTTTATTTCTTACAAAAAGATCTAAATAACTATGGCATTATATTAAAATGTGTCAAAGCTCTGTGAAGTATCCATGGATGTTCATGATATTATTCTCCAGATTTTGTTTATATATAGGACTTTCTCAAGTGATTTCTTGATGACTGGACCTGAGTGGATGTCATTACATCATCTATGTTCGCAACAGGGAATATTAATCATGGCTTTCCCAGATAGCAACAGCTAAGAATAAACCAGCATGTGATGGAGGTAAGGTCACAAACCATCCTTACTGGCCAAGAAATTGCAAGCGTTAGCTAACAATATTATATATCTAATATTTATTATGGGCTAGCCTGAGTGCTTAACATGCACTATCTCTTGTACTCCTTGCAACAATTCTGGGGAGATGGCACTATTATTACACTCATATTACAGATGAGAAACCCGAGTGGTAGAGAATAATGTGGCCCAGGTCTCACAGTGAGTGGAGAAGCCAAGAGTCATACTAGGAGCCCATGGACTCTTATCGCCACTCTCTACTACCTCCTCATGACTGGTGTCCGTTGTCTTTACTAATAGTTATTCTCCAGAATTTTCAGGTTCAAGAGTCCACTGAGGTTCACAATAGAGGAGGCTGGGTATCACTGTGTAACAACTCTGAGACACATCTCTGCTGCACACCTGCCTAGTCCAGCTGCCCCTGCATGTTGGGGACAACAGATCAGCGAACTTGAAAGCCGTCCTGTCAACAAGATCTTGACTCAGGAGCCAGGTCTGCCGAGGCCTCTCCTCAGGATAGCTCTGGAGGCAGCAATGTTCGTTCCCAGTTTAGACCTATTCAGCAGCAGGCCTGAAACAGAGACGTAGTAAATCCTATCAAAATCTCCTCCATTATGTGACACACTTTGTTAGTACAGAATAAGGGGTTCGGCTCTGTTGGACCAAATCAAGTTGGTCTATGTGGAGTATCACATTTTAGATTCAAATCCCTCTTAAACCCTCTGCTTAGGCTCGTGGTTAACAATATTTTTATATCTGTCTGCAGAGATGACAGGCAGCCCAGCTCTCGAGCGGGCCCAGCGGCCTTTGCGTGGCTGCTTTTCGAGGCAGGCTCCATAGATGAAAGGCAGAAATCCCACCACCCCGGTGTCTCCTGATTAGCCTAGAGAAAAGCTGAATGACAAACATATTTCCAGTCTGCCTGGCCCATGCAGGGAAATGGGGCAATCTGGCCTGAAAAGGGATTTAGACTTTTGTTGTGTGCAAGGGAGGGGGGATAGAGAAAAAAGCTAATTTAAATCCGTCCACAATGCTTCCTCTCCTGGTGATCTCTCAGATAAGAAACAGCCTAGCTGTGGCTCAGACCCCTACCATGCCCATGCATCTTCCCTCTGCCCACTTCATCACTAGATAATCCTGGCCCTCTCAGACAATGTCCAATACTGTACAGAGAGTGGCAACTGGTTGTTTCAGAGCACTCATTCTTTAGCCGGAATCTTATGACACATTTGTTGACTAATAAAATCGCCTATAGTAAAATTCTCTATAGAATTTCTAGCCTAAAAGAAGCCTCGGTACAGAATGTACATTACCTAGTTAGCTATTCAGTTTCTTACACTAATCATATTTCCCTATACTAGTTTCAAAGCCATATTAAATGCAACATAAAATGACCACAGGGCTCATGTGGCAAATGCGAAGTGTTAAATATGTGATTGATTTATTGGAGACACTACATTAAGACATAATATCTTCATTTCTGTCTTTCCAATAGAGAGAAGAGCCCCACAGATACTGAAAATATACATGGTCGATGCAGAGCTCGTTTAACTGTGTAAGTCAATGCATCTTCAATTTTTATTATATAATTGTACGTTCCGATGGGCAGGGTCTGGGTGCTAAATGTTTTTGAAAAATCCACAAGCCACATAAATGAAAAATCTGTCCTCCAAGAGAATATATTTCTGGCTTCAAACAAATCATCTTTTCCCCTTTTAACGCATACACTCGGGCATGGTTAGTAGCCGAGGGAATCAAGGGCAGCTTCAGGGAACTCTGTCCCTCCGCTTGGACGTGGCTCTGAGAAGAGCGCCTTCAAGATGGCCGCGTGGCTAAGCCGGGCGCCTCGCGCTGCTGGCATCAGTACAGCGCTTCTTCAAACACAATTATCAAGACAGTCTTCAGTGACCTCTCATTGCTGCCGTACAGGGGAAACTGCATTCAGATGCAGATTGACCTAAATCCTATCAATCCATTCAACCATGTGTGTGAGTGTACGCGTCTGTGCGTGCACGCGCACGTTCGTGAACACACATCGCACATGCATTTGCACTTACATAAATTCTCCCTAGAGCATTTAAACCCCCAATCTAAAATTTCCAAATGAGGAGAAATGCTTATTTTTCCAGGCAACTTTGCCAATTGCTCTTGTGTTCTTCTTATAAATATTTCATAGCAAATATTTAACATGATTCTTTCCCCAATCGGATCAGCTTTGAAATGCTCCTCAAAGTGAATTCTCCCCTAACAATAGCTTGATGCAAAAGCTTTTTTCTTCTCTTAAGCACATGGTCTGCTGCCATAGCAGCAAGAATAGTTTTTATTTAATGGAAAAGAAAAGATACTTTACATTGATTCAGTGGTCGAGAAGGTGGGGGCAGTGGAAGGCGCAGCACATGCGTACCTTGTGTCTCCGATGCGGAGGCCCAGGTTAGCTTGACCTCCCCTCCCCCACCAGCACGCCTGAGATTATTACCTAGCCTGCATTAGAAATGTAATGGGAAGTGACAAGTTTATGTAAATGATCCACATACGGATTTCGCTCTTGTAAAACAGAGCAGTTACTTTGGGCTTTCTAATTATTTCATGCCTTGTGGTTCTCTGACAGAGCAGAGATGACTATAGTTGAAAAGTACCCTGTGATTGACAGACTTCTGTCCCCCTGGAGCTCATTAGGGCTCTGGCTTTGGAAGGTGGGAAATAACCCTACCAGGCACCAAGAAAGAAAAAAAAGAATGCACCGCAGCACCAATGATTCTGTAGATTCATTTGTTCAGATTTACGTTTCGTTGGGGAAACAGTGTTATCGGAAAGTGCACTATTGCCTTCCTAATCCAAACAGACTCTCTGCTTTGGTGCTTTTGATTCTTAAAACCTGCATTTAGAGTCACACAGGCTGTATGATGTAGAACTTGAAGGGTGTGAAATGCCAATAGGATTTTTCGCAAGTGGGGAAGAGAGGTGAGAGGAGCAATATGCCATATGGAGCAGCAACAGACTCTAACCAGACACTAACCACTGTTGTCACTTTGCAGACTCAGCATGACCTCTTCCTAAGTCACGTTGGCAGAGATATCAATGAAGGGAGCAAATAAAATGGAATAATTGATTAGGAAAGTCTGGTTCTCTCATCAGTTTAAATATACCCTAGTGAGGAGAAGTGCTGAAATGAGAAAAGTCTTCCCATTTTGTGGATTAGAAAATTAAGAAACAGAGCAGTGCAGCTAGAATTAGCCTGCAACGGCCTATCCAATATCCACTTCTACAGGGCAGAACCAGGAAGGGAGTAGAATTGGAGAAGATCAGGTGACATGAGGTTTGCCAGTGGGTGAGGTTCCAAAATGAGGAAGCCAGAATCTGTTAGTCCAAATATAGTGGGGTCATATTTTTATCCACTGCACTTAAATGTGTAACAACTCTATGTTTCTATAACTGATCTTGTTTTCAAGCCACATATTACTGGGTAGTAAGGAGAACAAATACTTAAACCTCCTAATTAAATTAAGTTCAGTGTCTCTCAGTTTAAAAGTTTCTTTCAGCTTGGTTTATTTTCTTTTCGATAAATACTCGGTCAAGTTCAATGTCTCAATTTCCTATCAGGGTTAGTGGTCTTCTTTCAAAAGTTCTCCAGTCACCATGCCTACTTCCCCAAGAAGGTTTCTGGGTATATTATGTGTCTTTGTCGTGACAAGAAGAAATGACTGCTTTAAGTTCAGATACATGGACTGTTCTCTGGTTCTTTGATGCCTCCAGCTATGTCCACTGTTAAGTACATGCACAGGCAGACAAACCAGCTTCCTTTGCCCTCACCACCGTGAATACAAATAAGTTTCTCTTGAATCCAAGAAGTCATCTTGGAACCTAAGAAGGAGAGGAGGATATTTCTTCAAAATGAGATTTATCAAACTATAAGACACTAAGATAGTTTTTTTTTTCATTTGTCAAATTTTAGCACAACCTTGTGACCTTGTAATGCCTTTCTCAACCTCTGTCATTGACAATGACATGGAGGGTTCATGAAGATGTCTGAGTCAGTTATGAAAAATAAAACAGTTACCATTAATTGCCTATCTGAGCCAAACAGTATAAATTTTGACCCCCTGCTATTTATAAGCAACACAGCCTGAAACAAAGGCACAAATCATGAACCAGGGATGAGACAGTAACTTAAGTACCAGAGGAGCAAGTGAACTAAACTGCGTAGAAGTAGATGGACAAGTATGGGGAAGAAAAGAAGCTAGCTTTTAACAGAGGCATGCTGCAAAACTTCCAAGTTAAAGAGAATACAAGAGGAGGAAAGCTATCCGACTTGTTTTAGAAGGCTAATAAAACATTGATTCTAAAATCGGTATGGACAGCACAGGAAAAAAAGCTCAGGCCTATTTAATCTATGACTACAGATGGGGAAATCCTATATAAATTACTATCAAAGTGAATGTAATGTGTTAAAAAGCAAACGTAAATGAGATTTATCTCAGAAATGCAACAATGGTTTAATATCACAAAATCTATCTTAAAAGAGAAAACAGAATAAAAGAGAAAATTATGAAGTTTAATATTTACTTATGATAAAATAAAAAATAGTCTCAGTAGCCAGAAATAGAAGGGAATGGATTTAGTCTGATATAGACTTTATACCAAAAAACTAAGGTCAACATATAGTTAATGGAGAAAACTTAGAAAATTCCAGTTCCCATGATCTCTGCCACTATTTAATCTGTTATTGGATGTCCTCATCAATAAAAAATTTTAAAGAAAAGAAGAAAAAAGGGTTGTAAGATATGGTGGTTTAAAATATGACCATAAATTATCTGATAGTTCCTTCAAAAAGTGGAGCCTAATTTCTCTCCTCTTAAGTTTGGGCTGGACTTAGTGAATTGCAATAGAACAAAGTGAAGTAATGCTGTGTGATTTCTGACACCACGTCAGATTCCTGAATTTCTGACCTCAGAGATTGTGTGATAAAAATTGTCTATTATTTTAAGCCACTAACTTTTGGGATCATTAGTTTGGACCAGTTGTTAACTGCTACACAAGCACTGGAATAAATCATCATTCATTGCTGACAATATGATCATCTACATAGAACTCCAATGGCATCAACGAACTATTAAAACTATGAGAGTTTAGAAAATTTGCCTTAATGCAAAATCAACGAGCAAAAATCAGCAGTCTTTTTCGGTCCCAGCAATAATTACCTAGAAAATAAAGTACCATTCATGATAGTACCAGATAGTAACGTGTCTGAGAGTCAATCTTACAATTTTACAAGACATTTTTATGGAAAAATATGTTAAAATTCTATTAAAATATAAAAGAAGACTGAATAAATGGAAATATACCACATTCATGGTTGCCGATAGTATTAGATATTTTTTTTTCCTCAATTAACGCATAATTTTAATGCAAAGACAATAACAATAAAAATTCCAGCCAGATTTTCTACCTGCCTGGATGGCTTACCTAGTACTGTGTCCTCTAAACACTGAACACCTTAAATACCAGGCTCTCCCTTTATCACTGGAGTTCCTCAGGTTGCCTTCAACTGGGTCTATATCAAGGACCTGTCCCACACAAGTGGCCATGTATCTTCTCCAAGTTTCAACCTCCCCTATCCCCCAGATGTGTTCTGGCTCACCTTGTTATTTACTGAGCTCCAAGCTTCTGTTGTGAGCTGAGCTATGATAAGAGCGGAAAAGTTGGGCAAAAGAGGAAGGAAGAGATTGAGGAGGAAGAAGGAAGAGGGCATAACAATAATAACTACCTTTGGATCCTGTGAAGATAGGACTCCTTTGAAGGCAGTTTCATTTTGAAACCAAAAGACCAAAAGATGGAAGCCTGATTATCAATTCATTTGAACGAACCCATGGGGCATATTTATTTGCAATAATAAAAACTACTAGAACTGAAGAATTTATGCTAAGTTTAGAAAACATATTAGAAGAGAAGATGCTAGAACTATGCAGTTATTCTAGCAGACCAATGCAAACAACATTTTTATTATCTTCATGAATAAAATAGTAGGCTGAAATATTAGAAACTAGTTTTGATTTAGTGTAGAGGAGAAGAAAGATAAATATGAAACAGGGCTCTATCAAAAAAGCACAAAGGATCACCAAACCAGAAGTTCTTTTCATTCATTAGCCAAGAAAGGCTATAGCTGATGAGGAATGCAGTCAAAAATAAATAAATAAATAAAATGAAAGAAAGACATCCTGTAGCTATGTTAAAAGAAATCATCTGAGTACACTGAGTACTCGAGTAATTCAGTTCTGAAGGATTTGACTCAATGCAAAGGTAAATATTGTGTCCTTACCAGAATCTGCAGTCCCTCTAATGCATTCACAGCCCATTTCTTATTTATTCCTAATTATGCTTCAAAACTGTACTCTGATGTCAACAGCTGTGCAATGCTTTCCTTTCTATCTCTTCTTTCTACCTCAATTTCCACTAATTACCCCTTCTCAATTCTCTCTGCATTGCTCCTTTCATAGACTTGTCACCCAAATGAGATTTGTTTATTCTTTCCCCACTAGACTTTGAGCTCTTAAAGGGAAGGCACTGTGTCTTTATTTTGTCTTATAAAAACCTAATCCATCACCTTAAAAATAGTAGGCTCTCAATAATTGAATAAATGAAAGAATGAATGTCATTGCTCTCTATAAGAGGAAAGTTAAATGTAATCTCTACAAATATAAAGGGAGAATGTATGCGTAAGAGAATAGCATCACTGAGCCAGATGTAAAGGACTGGAAAGAAGGAAAGAAACCAGTAAGAAGTAAAGAAACAATCAGTAAGAAGTGTTCAGAGACTGGAAGAGAAGAAAGAGGTGGTGAGTAGGAATTTAAAAATAAACAACGGAGAAAAATAAAAAAAAAACATATAGATAGAGGGAAAGGCAAAGAAAAAATATTTTTAAAAGCTCAAGATAAGCAAGAGAGTACAGTGAGAAGACAAGAGGGAAAAATTATCTATTGAGAAAGGAAGTGAGGGTGTGCAAGGTTCAGAAAACTTAATCTTATCTGAGGTTCCTACAGAGGAAGGTGAGGATGAAGAAATTAGGAATGGAAAGGATAAAGGGAAATGAGACAATGAATGCCCAAGAAGCCACATAAAGAGCAGAAATGTCAAGTGAGAGTAGAATAATAACAGTTAACATTCGTTGAGCACTTCCTCGGGCCACTGTGTTAATTTATGTTTTATTTCATTTACCTTTCCTGGCAGTAGGCACTATTTTATAGGTGAGAAACAATGACCCAGAAAAGTAAGGTTTCATGTTTAAATTTACACAGTTAATAAGTGGTAGAAATGGAACTCCAGTACAGGGTTTTCAGCCTCTGAAGCTCGGAACTTGAAGGAGGGAGACAAATAGACCAATGAGGAAGGAGAGGAAGAGAAGACTTTGGGAGGAAGCCCAAGTATTCCAAGCAAATTCATCAAATACGGGTGACACATGACTCCAAGTGAGACTACACAATACAAATAGCGAGAGAATGTTGAATTTGGCCTTCTGAGCTCTGAGGGAGTAACTTAAGAAAAAAAATCAAGAAAGAATGTTTTCTTTTATACATTAAGGTCTGAGAATTTCTCTGTAGGAAGAGACACAAACTTATTGAGGCTTAAAGAAGACAGTACAAGCTAAAAGCAAACTCCTGTGTTTCTACATGGGGTCCCAGCTTCATAAGAAAGTCAGCAGTTCTCTACATGAGGAAATGATGTTTTAGGGGAGTAAAGGGAATGAATAAGAAAGGACGCAGCTATCAGCAGAGAGGGCTGGAGGAAAAATGGTCTATCAGATAGGAGAGCAGCCTGAGAGAGGTAAAATGGTGAACTGAAATGTCGAATTGGGTTTATGAACCGTCGCTGTGAGGGTGAGTTAGAATTAGAATTAGGGATCCCTACACAATCTTCAGCAAATACCATGAAAAATAAATTTTTAACATTCTGAAATGGTTGGACTTCTTATAAAAAATGTTGAAGGGTACCAAATATAAAGTATGTCTTCTCTCACTGTACATTTGGGGACAAGAAAATGTCCACTAGGTGGGTCCATGGACCCAGTGAACCCATCTCGAACCAGAGCTGGGCCAGGATTCGGTTTCTCACTTGGCTTTCGTATGTCCTCATGATAATGCTTTGGGTCTCTGGGGATCAATATTAAACCAAGATCCTGTGCTTGGGTATTCTCCCCTCCCTAGTATATGCTCGTCAAAGTAAATGGCCATGGTCTCTTTGGGGGAGGACTGAGGAACCGTTACCACGTACTTGTCATGATATTGCAAAATTCTTCATCCTGGGAATGGCATCTCCTTCAGTTAGAGATTTCTTAGGGTCAGAAAAGCAGGTAAGAGATTATGACTATTAAGGTGACTGCCCTCAGCATCTTGATCATCCATCCTTGACTTCTTTGGATTGAACATCTTGAGTAGTACCCTGTTTGTTGGCTGCCTATCTATTTTTACCCCAGAGGATACTATGTTCTATTAAACAACTACATAACTTTCTGTGGGGCAGCCGCCTGCCCCCAGAAGCCCTCTGACTTTGCCACTCAATTCTTGGATTCTAATGGTTAAGCACTGCCACCTAGTCTCATCCCCGTTGCTATCAATGAGTTCGGCAAGCATCTTCTACCAGAAGCCTAGAAGGGAGAGCCACCACTGAACTTCTTAGTGGTGATGGAACCCTCTTAGCACACTCTATTGCTTTGGTAAATGGTGAATCCTCTGGACTAGCCCATAGTAGATACATTGTAACATGCCCACCTCTCTGAGCCTTTGAATCTTTCCTACTACCATCTGCCACAGCAATTCTGCCATTTCTGGCTCACTTCGTGGGGACCATTTCTTTTTCCAGGCTCCAGTAGCCTTCCTGACAGCACATTTGCACCATCACTCTGTGTCTGTGCCAGAGTATTAAATCCTGCATCCTGAGAAAGTACCCTTAAATCAATAAACTTGCACTTATCCAACTTTATATTTCATGACTCCAGCCCACCCCCAGCCTGAGTCAGCATGTCCAGAAACCAGATTCTTGTGTGCTCTCCCAGCTTCTGGTGGTACATGTTAGGTGGGTCCTGCAGCTACTTTGGGATACAGTCCCTTTCCTCCCTTACCAGGACCAGAATGTCTTCATCCAGATTATGTTGTCACTTAATCCTTATTATCCCGATGACCAGGAAGGAGCACGTTCTCTTTCAGGAGAAAGGCTTCTGCAGCATTTTCAAGCAAGGAGGCACTCACTGCTCACCTGCAAGAGGGAAGAGTAGACCACTTCTGCTTGTTTAGGGTTCAGAGGAATCTGAGACCCAAGATTTTGGGGTTCATCAACCCAAACATCCTCATCCCATGTGTCAGGGACCCATTCTTTTCTAGCCTACCTGCCTCAATTGAGAATTAAACTTTCTTTAGAGCTTTGTGAATTTTATTATTAAGTCCTGGTCTTGGTCCTTAGCTTTCTGTAGCCTCTGGCTATAAGAGATTAGAGCACTTTATAGGCTACCAAGGAAGCCCCGAGGCTATCACACTTAGCATTTAACTGTCACATAATCATTCTCAGCCTTTTATTATCTTTTCCTAAAGTGTTAGTTGAGCTTAGCAATAGCTACCTAATTCCGCTGACCTTATGTTATTTCTCCCATATTTATTAACTCCTGACATGTCTCACTAGCTGGTGCACTTTCTTCCACCAGTATTCCATTCCAGTTCACCATCAGTGAAAACTTTAACAATGATCTGCTTCCTTGGGCCAGGTTTTTCTGTGCCCCATCCACCACCACTGATGGGGTCCTCACTGTAAGCTAAGGGCAAGTGATCCAGTTCTAAACTTAGTATCTGCTTTCTCAGACCACTCTCAATACCAACTCTTACAGGCTGGGCTCCCAAGAAAGAAAACTCCGAGACAGAGAATATCATACAGGAGGTTGATAGGAAAGTACTCTTGGGATCATATCTCTGGAAGGGTAGTAATGAGTTGGGTAGGACTGGAGGGAGAAGTGAAGCCAGGAAGCAGTCCCAACAGAAGGTCTCAACCTATACCCCACAGGGAATTCAGAAGCTGGAATACCCCTTCAGAATTGTCTAGAGTCAGGGCAAGGGAGCCTGGCCTTTATTTCCCTGCATCTTCCAGTCATTGGAAGCCAGTAGCTGATAGAAAGGGGTGTGTCCTTGGGCCAGGTGCATGCCTTCATCCCATAGTACTAAAGAGAGCTGAGGGCTAAGGGCTGTCTGTCGGTAGCCAACAGCTGGGTACACATGTCTTCTAGTTCTGAAGGGTGATCTGGGCGGTACATCACAGCATCTACTACAATTACTTTAGATGAAGCAGAAAGATGTTCAAAATAGATTAAAAAATGAAAGGAAACATCAGATTATAAAAGGATATATCTAGATGAGTCCCTTCTGGAAGGACATATCCAAGACAATGACAATGGTCCTTTCTTGGTAATGATGGGATTTTGATTTGTTTTTTTCTCTTATTTATCTATATTCGGTAATATTCCTTTAATTGGTTGCTTATAATAAAGAGGTTACTTTTAACTTTAAATTGACATTATAGAAGAAATTAGAAATCAAGTATTTTAAATTTCTCTTCTTGTTTTAAGCTATTTAATTAAAAGATTTAAGTTATGCCTTTGTTGATTTAAGTATGCAGAAGTATAAAAGTGAGCTAAGGAAAACATATTGGATTATATAATTCATAAAAATATTCACCACCTAGTTCTCAAATTAAAAGTTATATTGTTCCCATATTATAGTTTTCATCTGGACACTCCAAAACTCTGAATGAGAAATTATTGTAACTCTTATTTAGCTGACACCCAAAATAAAATAAAGAAAGGTGAAGTGATCCAGCAAAAACTACACAAATTACTGGCAGAAAAGACACCCTTGGCTTCTGATTTGGAATCCCATTTTCTAATTATTCTGCTGTCCTTTCTCCAAGTAAAGTTTAGAACAAGGGCATTCAATACCCAAATCACTTGTTCTAAAATGGCCTTCTTAATTGCCAGTGCTCATTAACTTTATGTGTCATTATTGGAGAAAGGAGATGGGGAGGGAAGTGAGAGATGTAAAGGAAACAGGAAGTAATAAATTAATTTCTAACCAAGGTCAGCTGTTCCCCAGAGCACAAAGCAATGGATGTGGATTACTCCAGGGGCTTATATTGGCAAAAAAAAAA
>NW_011888848.1:1746910-1758021 GCF_000151845.1 Pteropus vampyrus
AATCTCCAAGCATTCTTCCAGTTTGCTAGGCAGTTTGGACAGGCATTTTAATTTTTTTAGTCTTCTTCAAACAGCCTTCAACCTTTTGGAGAGTCGCATGTTACTAAAGTCATCAGTAAATCGCCAATTCATCATTCATCAGTTGAAAAGGAAATAAAACTGTTTGACACAATAGTTTGACACAATAGCTAACAATAGTTTGCCACATGAGATACATAGATATAAGATTTATGTGAATTTTGTGTTGTCTGTCAGATGCTACAAACTTCACAGAAAAGTTTGTATATAAAAGGAAAAGGTTTATAATATGTTTATAGATATGTACATAGAATATATACATACGTAGAAGTGTTTATATGTGTGTATGTATATATATGTGTATGTGTGTGTGTATATATATATACATATGTATGTATATATATATGGAGAGAGAGAGTGAATGATATATGTGAACAATTGGTGAGTATAAATTCTTTCAAGTTTTCTATAGGTTTGACTTTTTTTTTTTTTCCAAAAGGAAATAAAAAGAGAACTAAAAATAGAGGTGATGATTTATCCGTGGAAGTGACCTATCTACCAAAGGAAAGGTGAGTAGTTTTTAGACACCGGGCTTTATGTCCATGAATGGTAGGCAGAGGGGAAAGGTGCTGGCTTTTAACTCTCAGGTTGGAGCTCTTTTTCAAAGAATTAATACTCAAAGTGATAAGTCTATTTTAAAACAACTTTTTAATTTATGTGAAATGCTACCTATCACATACATTCTGTTATATATAATTAAAGAAATTAACAAAGTTTGAGCTTCAGTTGCATCCTCTAGTTAAAATACAAGGAGACGTCAGAAATATTTGGCTTATAATAAGAAGCAACTTACAATCCAGCTGTAGAGATTTGAATTTTGAACAATAGAATAAATATCCAAGTTTGTTCTGTCTTTAAATGCATTTTTCTAATTCATGATGTCACAGAAAAATGATTTCATTAGGTCGAACATATGAACTTGACATTTTTTAGGTCAAAAACAGTTGAGTAAAGGTAGTTTTGTATGGTTCAACTGTCCATTTTCCATTTACTATGTAGATCAAATTATAATATTAGGTGCTTTTATTTGTTCAAAAAATTCTTCTATAAAAAGTTTAAGTCACTGAAAATTTTCTCAATTTATAGAAAGCTTTTTAATTATTTTGAACAAGAAACTATTTTGAGGGAAAGACACATTTGCCTGAACTGACCTCAACCAATGCCTGCTTTGAGTGTTTTTCATGGTTACCTGGCAGAATCAATTTTTTTTAAACAAAAAAATATTAACACAGATTTAGTAATTATTCCAAAAGGCTTGATCCCACAATCAGAAATGTTCAATTTTATTTCGTTTCATTTTATTTTTACTTATTGAATTGTGGCGAAATACACATAACATCAAATTTACCATCTTAACCATTTTAAGTGTACAGTTCAGTGGCATTAAGTACATTTACATTGTCGTGCAACCATAATCACCATCCTCTCAGGAACAATTTTCATCTCGTAAAGCTTGAAACTCTATAACCATTTAAATCATAACTCCTTATTCCCCCTTTCTCCAAGTCCCTGGCGACCACAGTTCTTTCTGTCTCTACGAACCTGACTATTCCAAATATCTCATATAAGAGGAATCATACAGTATTTGTCCTTTTGTGACTGGTTTATTTCATGTAGGATAATGGCATCAAGGTTCATCCATTATAGCATGTGCCAGAATTTTCTTCCTTTTTAAGGCACAATAATATTTCATTGCATGTATATGCCACATTTTATCTATCCATTCACCAGTCAATAAACATTTGGGTTATTTCCACCTTTGGCTATTGGGAATAATGTTGCCATTAACATGGGTGTACAAATATCTTTTTGTGACCCTGCTTTCAGTTCTTTGTGAATATCCCCAGAAGTGGAATCATTGGATCATATAGTAATTTCATTTTTAACTTTTTGAGAAACCGCCATGTTGTTTTCAACATCGTCTGTACCATTTTATATTCGCACCAATAGTGCACAAGGGTTCCAGTTTCTCCACATCTGTAGCAATATTTGTGATTTTATGGTTTGTTTGTTTGTTTTTATAGTAACCATCCTCATGGATGTGAGGTGGTTGATGTTATTTTGAACACGATTTTTAAAGCATACTTTAAATTGCTGCTTTACACGATCACAAATAAATGTCTTTGGAAAGATTGTGGAAATAAAACTATTTAAATGAAATTATTTAAAGAACAGGTACCCATGACATATTAAATTTACAAAGATGATGTAAATCCCGAATTTAAAAATTGACAGATGATATGCTCTGAAAACTATATTTGAGGAACTAAAAGATGGCTCTGTGAAGAAAAGAACACTAATGTCAAAGTTTCCCATGAAGACTGAATAAAATTGTTTCACGAAATGTGTGAGTGGAAAAAAGCAATCTTTCTAAGTTAATATTTTATGCATATAATTTTAAATATGTATGTGTATCTAAATTAATAAATCATAAGTAGGCAATTGCCTGTTTTAATTATATCCCAAAAGTTTATATATTCGAATTGGCAAAAAATTTGGCTTAAAAGTTTATATGTTCAAAACAGCCAAAAATATGAGATCAGCTTATATTGGGGACCACCTTCTACTCAAGTGTGTACAGTATATGATGTTTAATGGTTCTCGAGGCACTTGTGACTGTCTCTCTCTTTGCAGAAAAAAACTGGTAGCCTGGGCGCATCCTCTGAGCAGAGATCAGAGGCAATGTTTGATAGAGGCGGATTTGAAAATGACTAAATTTTTAATGGAAAATAATATAAAGAGTTTCTATCTTAGGCCCTGGGAGTCAGACTACAGGAGTATCACAAATTCTTTTGGGGGGGTGGGGCACAGAATATCAGTCTAACTATACAATATGTAGAGTTGTGGTGGTCCTGTTCAGAAATAGGGGCAACTGTGTGGGAGACCACATCACAAGCTTCTGGGCACAACCGGGCTAGGCTGGGCACAAGAAAAGATCAGTTAAACAGACATGATTCTTTATTCTCCAAGAGCTGGTTAACCTCTGAAACGGGGGTAGACAGAGGTTTCAGAGTTTGCTATAAACTCAAAACAAAAAACATGCACACAACAATGAAATAACTAAGAATTTATATGTTTAGCTCGACTAACAAGTATTGAGTGCTTAATGTAAGGCATTTAAAGCTAAACAGGACACAGTCACAGAGATGATGATGATGACAACAGCAATTTCACTGAGTACTGACTATGTGCCAGGCATGTTCCTAAGCAGTTTACGTGAATCGAGTAAAGGAATTCTCACAGTGATCCTTACCATGGCCTATGAAGCCATACTTGATCTGGCCTGTGAAGCCATACATGATCTGGCCTAAGGTTCCATCCAATTTCATTTCCTAGCACTTGGCCTGTCCACTTCAGCCACACTGGCCTTGAATTCCCTAACCACATTAAGGCCATTTCATCCTCATAGCCTTAGCACTTCCTGGTCCCTCTGTCTTGTATGCTCTTTCCCAAGACATCTGCAAGGCTCAATTCTTACTTCCTTCAGGCGTCTCAGATGTCAGTCACCACATTGGAGAAAGCTCCCCTTATCACCATATGTAAAATAGCACATCCCTTCCCACCTCTAGTGGACATGGTGATATACCACTCACACTCCCTTCAGGAATGAAACTCTGATTCCCCCAGGTGCTGGGAGTGATGGCAACTGACAACCTAAGTTCTCAGTCCTCTCTAGAAATCGCCCTCAGCCGAAGAGAACCGCCTTTCTAGAGGCGGCCTATGTCCAGTGGCCAAAAAAATATCAGGGTATAAATGTTCAATACACTTGCCTCAACTGAGGTCAATTCTGAAAGGCCATCTCAGCATCAGAGCTGTGCATGGGGTCAGCTGAGGCCCTTTACCCTCCCGTGCCTTCCTGCTCCCATAGGTTCACTGGGAGAGCACTCCCTAAGGAGCTTCTTTTACAATAGTCTCCATCTCAGAATCTGCTTCCCGGGGAAACAATCTGCTACTCCCCTGTTTTTCTCTTTCTCCCCTGATCTGCTTTATTCTTCTGCAAATAACTTAGCACATCTGAACATATAGCATATTGGTTTGCACATGTTTCTCTAGCCCCCTATATGTTAACTTCATGAAGGCTGGGACTTGTATTATTCACTGCTGTATTCCTAACGTACCTGGAGTAGTGCCTGGCACACAGTAGGAGTTCAAGAAATATTTGTTGAATAAATGGTTGGATGTATGAAACAGCAAACACTATCAGGAAGTTGTTGTTAGCATTTTACAATAGAAGAAACCAAGGCTCAGGAAGGTTAAGTAACTTGCTCAAGGTCACACAGCTAATGATTAGTAAAGTCAGTAGAAAGACTTATAAATGGGATGTTTCAATAGAATGTAGACAGTAAGACATTGCATAATGTGCTACGGAAACCAGAAGCAAGCCAAATAAAAAGATACATTGGTGGGTCAGAGCTAAGGAAGAAATGGGAAAAGTAATACTTTCTGCATTGAAACTTGCAAAGATGTGAAACTTTAAAAAAAAAAAAATCAAGAAAGCAAAAAGGAGCATTTCACCACACTGATGAATGGCTAAATATTCTGGACACCAAGTAAGAACAATCAAAGCCCAAACCAACCCTTTATCCAGACCCAAAGTCATCTGACATTAGGTGTTTCCACTAAATTTTATTTTCCTAAACCCTCGGCTACTTACCATTTAGTTAAGATTTGGAGCAAAATGGAATAATCATTTTTTTTTTTTATGTCATTAAAAAGACATGCGTATAGTCTTGCATGTCTCAAGGCAGCAGGGGTTTGGTGGAGATAATCAAGAACAGTCCCTCGTCATACTTACTGAGGATTTAATGATACCAACAGCTGATGGTTGACAAGACTGTGAAAAGCGGATCCTTAGAGAAGCCTCTACATTTTAATTTAAAACTCTAGACAACTGAATAGTAACTTAGAAAAGTACCATTTGTTTGCCTTTTTTTTTTTTTTCTTGTAAGAAGAAAAGAAGCGTAATAGAAAGAAACCCAAAACATGTCCCGCGTCTCTGACACGGAGAGAAATAGTAGAAAGTCACACTATTTTTTTGGAAACAAAACAAGGAGAACCGAGGACCTAAGCAAATAAGGTGTTGGAGGTGAGGGGGTAGGGCTGAAAGAAAGTTGCATGTCTACAGCAGGGGAGAGTCTCAACTTTTTTTTCCCAACAAAGAAACAAGTAGCAGTCACTCTGACCTTGTGAGACTATTTCAAAGATCACAAGTAAAAAAATTATAATACAAGAATGTGAAACCATAGGAGAAAATCAAAGAAGAGCACATGACTTTGGGTGGCTTGCAAAAGAAAAGATAAAGGAAGCAAGGAGACGAAATGAGCTACACCAGAGAGTCAGAAAAAAATAATGCTTTTACAAGTCTATCAAAGGGAATAAAACCACAAAGGGAAGTGTACTACTAAATAAAGGAGGAAGAGATAAGATGAAAATCCAAACTTTTAAAATACGTAACAGACTACACTGCAAACCGAAAACTCCTGTGCTCATTAGAAACATCTACCACAGTATATTTTTCTATAATTATTCACATCTCAAAGCTGATCATCAGGGAATTGAATTCAATGTGATTAAACATTGCTCCTTCACTGTCTTCCTTCAACGAAGGCTAATTTGGAACAGAGCTACCTTCAGATTGGGAGCATTGGGTGTAAGAATCTGGAAGGCACAACCAAAAGGCGCCTAGCTTTGTTCCACTTACTTCCAGAGGCCATCTCCCACCTGCAACTCCCCTACACCTCCCGCCCCAGATAGGATTGCCCTGGGCCTCTTCCTTATCCTTCCGTTTCGTAGCTACCTTTCGAGTGTCTGCTAAGTGCCCAGCACTGTACGAGGCCTTAAACCTGAAAAAGTGAAAAAAAAACGAACAAGGTCTCTGCCTAACATGGAATCACATGGAAATAGAGACATTAATCAGATGATCATAGAAAGCTTATGTTACAAATTGTGTGAACACTAAAGGAGAACTGTGAGAATGTACTATATGGGCTCAGTCCAGCCTGGTGGGTCCGGGGAATTGAGGTCTGTGATTAAAACTGAAGGACAAGCAGGAGGAGCCTGATTTTAGGGGATGAGGCTTGGAAAAGAATATTCCAGGCGAAGGAAACAGCCATTGCAAAGGCCCTGAGGCAGATGAGATACGGTGCGGTTGAGACTACAAGAAGGCCAGAGTACGACAGCAAGAAGGGAAGTGGCACAATACAGGGCCAGAGAGGTGAATGGGGACCCAGAGATTTATATCAGGGTTTCGTGGCTATTTTAAGGAATTGTGTTTATTCCAAGAAAAGGCAGAGTTTTAAAGGGATATGGCTGTTTGACATACCAGATATTTTTTGCTATTCTGTTAAGTGGAGCCAGGACTAACTGGGACTCGATGCAAAATAAAAATGTAGGTCCCTTTGTTAAAAAATTATTAAGAACTTCAAGGCTATGACAGCAGAGCATTGAACAAAACATGGGACTCTCCTAAGGCAGCCTGGGTTTGAGCAGTCCCTGAATCTCTGGGATCATTTTGGTTATGGGTGAGTCAAGATGGCCCTGTGACAGGTCTCAGCCTTGGTGTTAGGCCAACTCTAAGCTCCATGAGAAAGCAAAGTGGTCATACATTTAAAAATACCATGCACTATTTCTGATTCTTCAAACCAACCATTAAAAAGAAAGAGAAGTTTAGCTGAGGTAAACAGATAGGAAAAGAGCAATCGAGCTGCAGAAACCTGGCTGTGAGGTTTTTAAAACTAATATAATTTATCCGTCTGTCTCCAGAGCATAGAGCATCTTTCTCTAGGCCAGAGTAGGGACTAGAGGGAGGCAAGGGAGGCTCCCAGGATGTAAAATTTAAGGAGGCACTTATTCTCAAGGTCGTGGAAATGCAGGGTTAGCACCTGAGATCAAGTGCCTCCTTAAAGCCTGCACCCTCAGTGTCTGTCCTGCCTCATCATACTCCAGGCTCTGGTCAGGGCCATTCACCAGGATGTGTGAATCTGAAGACTCTTTCTGAGATGAATAGGCAGCAAGGCACCCTATGCCAGGGCTGGATGAAGGTCTGAAGTTTAGGAGAATAGGCCATCTTTGGGCTGAGGACACTTTCTGGAATTCAGTGACATGGATCTCTTGTCGTGCCAACTTTGGACAAGTAAGCTTGAGCCAGGCGAAGACCTGGGACCTCACAGGTATCTTTGTCATGTTACACTACAGTGACCTATGTAGGCTCTGGTCAGTCAGAAACAGTTTGGCTGACATATTCGTCTAGGAATTCAGACAGTCAATTGCTGATATGAAAACAGCTCCATCTGTGTTATCTCAGACTTGTTCAATCAACGCTATATTCATTTCAATCAAATCTCAACCCACAGGCTTCCACTATTTTATGTGAAGAGTAATGAAATTAAGATTCTGTGGATCCCACCTTCTTTTCTATTTCCATTTCCTGCCATCTCACCACTCATATTCTTCCACCGTCTTCTTACTTCCTCTCTCTGTCATGCCCCGTGACTATTAGAAAGCATTGAAGGTGGTTTCATTTGTGGCCAAGTCAAAGCCCTCACTGGGCATACAGATGACAGTTTGCCAAAGTACAGACTATCTTCATAAAGTAGTTCGACCCTGGAACCCTGTCTGACTTCTGTCTTTCTTCTGTCTATTGCTTTGTCTGAAATTTTGCTCCCCCTTTGCCTTGAAAAATACAATTATTCCACAGCGACTGATTTTCCTGGTGGAGAATGAAACGGCCGTTATTAATTTGTCCTCACGTTAATATACTTCATTTCCTTTCATCTTTATTACCCATCTATATCTTCCTCAGAGGTCTTGTTTACATAAAACAGGACTCTTGGATGCAGAAAGTGCTTAATGAGTCTCAGCCTAACCACTACAGAGCAAACACGGAGCACTCCCCCTTTATAATTATGAATCATTTGACAGTATTAAAAAACGTCTTCAGCAAATGGTGCCAGGCAGCTTCTTTCTAGATTTTTTTTATTACTATAAAGATCAGCCATAAACTAAATTATGAGCTTGGTCTATGACATTTTGGCATTAAGCTCTAACAGTAATATGAACTGTGCTCATATTACAGGCTTGAATAATTTGGCTCTTCTTACTCTCAAAGTCACTCCCTCTTTTCCTCCCTTCTCCTTACCTCCTTCCCTCTTTTCTTCTTGTTTTAACCATTGCACACAATCAGAACACCACACACAGAGAAAGAAGACTTCAGAGACATTAGCCCCCTCATTCCCACTCATCCTATTTCCTCACCAGAGGATCTCTGCTTCAGCAAAATTAATGTGAGAGCCTGAGTTGATGACCAATGCATTGCCCTCTCACTAAGACTATGCCATGAACAAAGCAAGTAGTTCAGTTTCAACAATTCATTATTGAGCACCTACTGTACACCTGTCATTGTTTTAAGTGTTGACAAAAACCAGATATGGGAACAATCAATTTTGTCTTGATGAGATGAGAAAGACTACGGAGTTCAAGGGATATTTGGTCTATGCTTTGGGGGATGACTAGGAGTTTGCTAGCTAGCTAAGGAGGAAGGACATGTCAGACAGAAAATCCAGGATAATAAACACATGGAAATGTAAAAGCACAACAGGGTTTGGAGAAGGTGGCTATGGTCTGTTATGATTGGTTTATAGGGATTCTAGGAAGGCCTGACTGGATTGGAAGCTGAAACAAGACGTGAGGAAAAATGGCTTGTGAAGGAACAGTAACAAGTTGCTCAGAGGTTAGCTCCCTTAGTCTTTGTGAATCATAAACACAGTTCGTGGGGAAATTCAAAGGTGGATAATGTAGGACAATCCATTCTTTCACACTGACATTTTCTGAATGCCTTCTATATGCATGGCACTGTACTAGGCACTAGAGTAGAATACAAAAATGTGGCCATTGCTCTTCTGGGGCTCACAATCTACCTGGGAATACAGAGGTACATAAAGAACTACAGCTCAAGGCAAAATGAGACAAGGGAGTGATAGAAAATGCACAAAGAAAGCATGTGTCTGAGAGCAATAAATGCCATCTGGGAAGACTACAAGAAGGGTGGACTAGGGGAACAAGGAATGACATAAAACAAGGGCAAAAGCATTCCAGGCAAAAGGAATGACCGGAGCAAAATGAAAAGTATGTGAAAGATTAGTTTGAGTATAGGAAAAGCAGAATATAGAAGCTAGCTTTGAGGACGAACGTGGTGGTAGAAAGATGGGCTAGGGCAAGTTTAGGCAAGGCCCTGAAAGCCATAACAAGAAGCCTAGGCATATCCAGAAAAAAATGAAGATCAATAAAAGATTACTTAACAGTGATATTATATCAAAGGCATAGTCTATACAAACACAGGTTTCATCTCGAGAACCTACTTTTTCTGAGTTAGTAGTGGCTATCAGGGATAATCTTGAGAAGAATTCTGGGCTCAGTGAGGAAGAAGTGGATTCATTTATCCATTCAGTTTTATATAACTAGCCTAAAAAGGACTCCTTCTATTGTAATAGTAGAGAGCCTCTGGGAAAACAGTGGTTTAATTGTCTTTGGGAACATCACTCTTTTTTTCACCTCAATAAGATCTCAGGAATAGTGGAGGAATATTCATCAGAGACTTTTATAAGAAAGCAAACTTACCCTAATCAATTCAACTGCAGAACTGAGAAATCATTAGTTAATAATTCTGGCCAAGTCTTTTGAAGTTCAAAAGTACCGTAAACACACTACAAATTGTTATTAGTAACCAATGAAAGAGAGACATCTTTTCAGCACCCAACATAGAAGATTCTATGGGTGGTACCCACTCCTTCTCCCACTTCACCACAACTTCTCATGGCACTGTTTCTGCTGATGTCAAAGGCAGCTTCACTTTTTCTAAATATCAGGGGACCTGGGGAATAAGCAGGGTCAGCTAGCTACAGAAAACACTGGCATTAATTGCACCTTCCTTGCCCACCCCCCAAAAGGATAAAACAACCCAGATCAGCTGGATAACCTTAGGAGAAGACAGTAATGGAACAGAATAGCAGAATCTTTGAGATGGGGAATTGGACTGATTGCATGCTCACGTCTAGATAAGGAGTCCTTCAACAAGATCCATAGAACATCCCTCTCCCCAAAGGGTTCTATGGATAAAATTTGAGGAGAGAAAAATAATATATATCTTTATTTTCAATTACCTTTAATTGAAATTTAGCATTTTCTCTCATTATAAATGTAATCAACGAACCACAGTAGCATAGCAATAGTTGTGACTTTTTTTAACTCAGAGAAATCGCAGTTATTTTCATATTACAGTATTTGCAGATATCTTAAATATTGTCTATGATCATCACTGCTTGGAATTGTGGTAGTTATTAGAATCAGTGCTAGACCTAGATCTTGTTTAGTGTTGATAAAGAAGTGCACATATTGCTATACACAAATGTAGTTCTTTTTAACATATAGGCTATTTTTTAGAGCAGTTTTAGGTTCTCAGCAAAATTCGACAGAAAGTACAGAGTTCCCATAAACCCCTGTCTCCTCTTCCCCCATCCCCCAGACAGCTTCCCCTACTATTAACACTCCCCACCAGAGTAGTACATTTGTCACAATCAATGCACCAACATAATACACGACATTATCATTCAACATCCATAGTTGACATGAGGGCTCACTCTTGGTGTTGTACATTCCATGGGTTGTGACAAATGTTCAATGACATGTATCTACCATTAAAATATCATACAGAGCAGTTTCACTGCCCTAAAAATCCTCTGTGCTTCTCCTATTCAACCCTCCCTCCCTCAAAACCAATTTGTGGTTTAAAAAAATATTTTGATGACTATTTTTCTATAATTGTTTTTTTTTTAATCCTATGGATTTTATGCCTTCAAAAATTCTGAGGAGTCATTGGCTTCACTAGACTCCCAAAGAGTCTAAGGCAGAAATAAGTTTAAGAGCCTCACGTTCCCTTTCCCTATTGTCACAGCCTCAGTGATGGGGTCTCCTCTCTTTTCTTCTGGCACTCAGGCTTTCTTCTTCCATTTTCCCTTTGGTAGACCGCCCATACCTCC